>NW_018128179.1:434106-435052 GCF_001952655.1 Monopterus albus | reverse complement strand
GGGAAGAAACGGTCAAATGCTGAAGTGTTTAAAGCTGTTTGGGAGACACAGACTACACCGGCTGGTTGCTGGTACTACAAGATCACAGCTCATTCACCCGGCGACATAAACGGCACCATGTCCATGAAGCGGTTCAACACTGAATGTGGCGTTTTCAAACTGACCCTCAACATGCCATGCAAAGCCTGGGTGGAAATATTAAAAAAATGGGGAGATGAAATCACCGACCTGTTTCGTACAAGTCAAGAGTGGCAAGAGATGGTTATGCTGTAGAGAGTTCTGTTTGCCTAACTGAGCCCCTCCCACCCAGCCACCCCTAGCCCCTCTAGGAGAATAAATAGAGGCTGCAGATGTTAGTATCCACTCACCCTTTGAGAAACAGACTATCCCCCTCTGACAACTATGGCTTCTTTTGATGCAACTCAATCCTATGCTCAGATGATGTTAGCCGTTAACCAACGCCATTACAGCGATAAGGGGTTTCAACCGTTTTGGCCGACCCCAAAGGATCCCCCGCAAGACCTCACTACAATCACTGAGTAGACTGACCCCCTTGAGGTGGATGGACCCACACGTAAGGTGTTTTGGGACACACTGAAATCCTTCGTGAGCCGCGTTTTGCATATTGCAATTCGTGAACTCAGCGAATTTCTCTGCTATGGGTGTCAGGTTTCGCACCCGAGCCAAGTTCAGCACAGCTGCCTCTTCAGCGTACCCGATTTCTTCTTGACAAAACACTACGAGGAGCTCAAGAGACGTGTGCTCACCAGCTGTTTCATCATCGCGGCCTTGAGGTTGCTGGGAAAATACAACATCACATCCTCTGAGTCTGAGTTGAGAGCGGCCACGGAGAACATTTTGCACTGGCTACAAGATTCTGAGAAGTCGGAGGATGCTCTGAATGAAATACACAGAGATGTGTTTGACTCTGTGTTAAAAATCGACA
>NW_018128179.1:430598-430861 GCF_001952655.1 Monopterus albus | reverse complement strand
TGTTCCATCCCCACAAATTCCAGAATATGCACCCAGGAAAACCTATTTCTGGGTACTTTACCCAAGTACGTGGTGCTAGCCCTCGTAAACCATGAGGCCTTTACAGGCCGGAGTAGTCTAAACCCCTTCAGGTTTATACACGCTGACCTAGAGTTTCTGGCCTTATGTCAGGACGGTCGTCAGATTCCAGCAAAGCCTTTCCAGCCGCAGTTTGAAAACAACCTCTCCGTCAGGGAATATTACAACCTTGTTATGGCCACAGA
>NW_018128179.1:426950-429942 GCF_001952655.1 Monopterus albus | reverse complement strand
CTTATGGCCTCTGATTTTGTAAAAGCCTATCAAAACTGTATAACCTCTTGTTCTTCTTCTATAGATTGCATGCGAGTGTGTTCTTTAAACATGTTCTCACAGTGCCATAACCTCAAGTTATAGAATGTTGTTGATTCTTATTTTGTTTTAATATTATTTTATAGTGTAGATTAACTTTAGTTTTTGACTCTGCATGTTTTGGTAAGAATATTTAACTTTAGTACTTCTAAGAATACTCTGAGAAAAAATCAACGTTCAATAAAACTCCTTTATTCATTTAAAACAAGAAAAACATGCTCGCTTGTGCTTATTTTCAAGAAACATGAACCCAATGAGGGGATAACGTTACAAAACGCTTGTTTTTTTTCTTATTATTATTATTGAAAGAGTAGTCATCATCTTGATCCCCCAGGGGTGACTGTCCCCAGGGGTGCCTGTCCGGAACGTTTCTTTCTCAGCGCGCTCCACACGGTCGGACTTCCGGGTGATGCAAACTCAACATCCGGGTCTCCGCCATCTTTGTAGTTCTGCATCTGCCTGCGAGCGTGTTTATTTGTCATCATCGATAGTGGTAGATTTATTTCCGATAAAGTGTAATATGCAGAAAATAGTCCCACCCCACAGGCTTGTGAGGCGTGTGACGCGTCACGTTCAGATGTCGGATCAGATCGACCATATGCGCACTGCTTCCCCCTTTGTAAATAAACTCCCCCGTGTCGCTCCATCTCACGGGCGCTCCAGACTCCGACATTTTCTGTAGAATGTACTTGGCTTTCTTGTGAAAACGTGGGTTAACATTCGTCAGCACATCTTGAGTTATTTTATCGTAGGAGGGTCTCTCATCGCCCTCTGCGGCCAGTGCTGGTGGTGCTACGGGTGCTGGCTCAGTCTCTTTAGGTAGAGCCAATGTTATTTCACATGTCTCAGCCCTCTTCTGCTTTTCCAGGTTAAGGTAGCGCTGTAAAAGCAGGGTGTATCTTTTCATCTTTTCATCAGACGTAAGATTCTTTTGTTCTAAAACGTTTCTCATTTGCTCGTCCAAATCACTCTCAGCTCTCTCTCGGATAGATGCCCCTCCCGTGATCTTCGAGGCGACTCAGTTGTTCCCGCGAGATCAGATACATTTTTTTGAAGGCCATGTCACTTCAATTTTTATCAGCCTCTGTTCGCCAGAGCGCCTACGACCTGACCGATTACCTGGATTGCGGCTGCGAGGAGGGGGAGGAGGAAGCCGCCCTTCTGAATAAGTCTCTTCTTTTTCACTAAAGCGTTTTTTTATCCTTCAGGGTCCTCAGACTTTTTCTCTGCCTCCTTAACTTGCTGTATTGATCTGGTGAAAGTGTAATATGACCTTTAAGAAGATTATAGGCCAATTCACAAACGGTTTTAACCAGGTCCTATGAGCAGGCTTCGAGAAAAGCCTTACGTCTTTGAGGCGTGCTGGAAACTAAAACCTTGAGTAGAGGTAGATTTCGTTTTAAGCGTTTAGACATGCTTATTATCATTATTTTCGTGCAGGGATATATACACAGACGCCCTCTCCGGGTAACACGCCGGTTCTCAGTCTCAGATGCTCTGGGCACGATGGGGTTAAGTCAATCAATAAATAACCATGGGGGTTTTTTGTGGCGTCTTCGTAACTTTCCATAAAATACGCTTTCTGCCTGGGGAACATTTGATGGGCTAGTACAGTTGTCTGCAGTTTATCGCGTGGGTTTTTAAATAAAATGATGTGTGTGTGCTTTTTAGACTCAAGGCTCTGCTGTATTTGCCCTTCTGAAAAATATTCTGGGTTAAGAACATGACTGACATCTGCCTGTGGTGGCAGTATTGAGTAAAGATTTTAACCACCTCGGGGTGTTCCAGGGCTTCAAAAATAACATTGTCCAAAATAATGAGATGCTTCAGACCTGTAGGGAATAGAGCTTCATCCTGGAATGATGAGGGCAAACCTTCCACAAACTTTATTCCTTTATTCATCTTTTGCAAATCAGCATACATAGGCTGAAACGATGTGTAGATCCAAACAATATTATCATGTACATCATTGTTCACATATTTACAATCTTCTAAAAATCTTTTTACAAAGAAAGTTTTCCCAGCACCGCTCGGTCCAACAACCATACATGAAAAGGGGCATTTAGGCCCTGGTTAAAATTCACCTCTTACATCATCAGAGACATGAATGCTTTTTCTTTAGTAACCGAACAGTAAACTCGAGCCACCTGGAAGCAGGCGTCTTTTGTCAAACACAACCCTGAATCTTTTATCCACAGAGCTGTTTTTTAAACAAAAACTCGCTTTGTCGCGGTTAATGTTATGTTGAGGAGCCCTCAAGGTTTGAACCTCTGAATTTCCAATAAAGTTATCCACTAGATCCCTGACAGAGTCAAAATTGATGCGCTGACAGCACTCGTAAGTTTGGGTTATGCCTTTAGCCTTCACCTCAACTTTCCCCGTTCGGGTCTGAAAACCGTAACTCTTTGGACCAGCAGAGACGAACTCCTGGATAGAATCCGAATTTAATTCGTCTGTCAAATCTCCAAGATAATTACCAAGAGGCAATTCACTCTCACCCTGTCTGGTTGTATAGATTAAACTATCTATCAAAATAGAGAACCCTCCTTTCAAGTCTCTCCAAATGATTGTACAGCTTCAGTCTGGCGTGACATGTAGTAAAAGCAGCGATAAATACGTTATCAGCGGGGTTGGGCCGAGGGCACACCCCCTTGGCGTAGCTGTACTGAATGAGGGCTGCATCCTCATTAAGAAAGCCGAAATATTTAATATTGTGTGTCCCCGAAAACAACATACTGAAAAATGTCTGAGGCTCGCTCACAATCGCAGTTTGAGTCATATTGCTTTTTTGAGCAAACTTTCCCCAGAAAGAATTCAGACACAGTTTGGCTACCTGTCTTTTGGCTGAGTTGCGTTCGATATTTGATGCATCCAGTAAGATGCCTTGATTCTCATGATAGTCTTTAATGTACTG
>NW_018128179.1:426173-426432 GCF_001952655.1 Monopterus albus | reverse complement strand
ACACCCCCCCCTTTTTTAGCCATAACCCACTCAAGCCATTGGATGCTGGCATCTGAATATTTCTTAATGCGGTACCTGTAGTCGTACAGGCAGGGTATGGCTAGTGTCTTTTCTTGCAGAAAGTGCGTCCTAAACACAGACATACAGGCTGAGGCTATCGGAAATCGTTTAAAAGGATCTAGCTTGGTTTCATTCATGAAATTCTCTCTAAATTTCATACAGGCTTTCATAAGAATCACAGTGTCATTTCTACAATATC
>NW_018128179.1:411042-421620 GCF_001952655.1 Monopterus albus | reverse complement strand
TCTTTTTTTTTTTTCTTGTAACAGAAAATAAAATGAACGATAGCCTGGTGAGTGGCTGCTAAGTTTTTATTCCACACTCATCATTTTTAAATAGATCATTTTACAAGATCAAGTAAGGAACAAGTTAAATACTTAACTATACCATCATATGTAGAGGTTGTAACCAATATCAAATACAGTTATACAGTTATATTCTTATCTATATAACCACATGTGTGTAGAGACTGTAACCACTGTCTGTTTATCTTTTCAGATGCGGTTAACCACAACTTCCTTATCTCTGGCTGCAGATGCGTCACGACTTCCTTATCTCCAGCAGCAGATGCAGGGGGGTGGGAGGGTACCCCCAGGGGCCACGTAGGACCTGGAACCGGAAGAATGAATCTGATTGGATGGGGCGGGACTAAGGACCGGATAAACGATTCTGATTGGCTAGGAGGGGAGAAGGGGCGGGGCCACCTGTCAAATTAATTCTGATGAGAAGTGGTACCTTTACTGTGTGTGTCCTATAGTAGCAGGTATGTGGGACCATATATTTATTAAATCCAAGAAGTCTCCTCTAACCCACCCACAATAAATAGAGCTTTAGTTCTGTCATGAGATGCTTCTGCTACTTAGAAAGATAAGACTGTACACATTTATGAATCCAGGCTGAATAATGAGGTTTTTCTTTCAAAACTGCGACAGGAAACAGGTCAAATTTCAATAGCTACAGTTTTAAATAATAACTTATCAATGTCTCCATAAACTGTAGCAAACGAAAGTTTAAGCCAGCAGTTGTTGACATCCAGTAAGTGCTCTCATCTGTAGCTAATTTATGATAACAAGACAGCCAAACAACAATTTTCTCTTTAAATTCCCTGTTGAAAACTTTAAGTCCATCATGTCCTTGTTCTAACCTTAAAACCTCTAAGGTCGGATTTCCCGGATTCAGAGCTAGGATTGGTAAATGGAGGAACACTCTTGAATGTCATGATAATATTTGGATATTATTTAGGAATGCTAAGAATACCTTTGTATATTATTATAGACTATATGTGTTTACTTAGAAGTGGACTTCTTTTTCTGACTGGCTAAAAAAGAACCCTCTCAAAAACAAAGCAACAACAATATAGTTTTTCTGTTTCTATTGATGCTAAGTATAATAATATCTTGTTTAAAACTATGCAGACCACAAATACAAACCAATACAAATAGTTTAATTTACATAAAATAAAAGCAAATTTTAATTGCAATATTGGTCAAATATTTTCCTCTAATAATTCAACACTAAATGGCTTTTAGCTTTTCCTATTTAATATATTATCAGAAATACAAAAATGACAATGCTCCCCATTCGAGCCGCATAAAATCAAAATATTGTTTTTAATGAATTTTCTTTTTAGGCTTTAAGCATTAAAATCTAGAAAAAATGAAAATAGCATCGCTAATTGTTATCCACTGTATGGACAATTCAACCTTTACCAATCTCTGTGTCTTGCGGCATCTACAACTTTATATCTCATTTAAATTCTGTGTTAAATCATTGCACAAGGCACGTTGCCCATGACTAGATACGTGGGACTGTGGAAAATGACAAGCACACACAACGTTTAATACTAGAACACTGTTGGCATACTAACAAACCTTGACACAAAAGTTGAATGAAGGTCAGAAAATTAGCAAATGATTTTCTTCTCCCCTAAACAACATATTTAAATTCTCCCCAGACACCCTTATATGTTCTCTCTGTAACCCTTTTATTTGCAGCATCCTGGTCAAAAGCCTCATAGCGACACTGGAACAGTGCCTCACACAGAGGCTACACATACAGTACATGGCTTCAGAAAGTAATCCTTCTCTTAATTTCCGGCGCCGACAGTGATGGCGACCGAGGTTACTCGCACTCTCATGTGTTTGTTGTTATTCTTTGTTTTCTTGGTCTTGTGCAACTCATCCCGGATTACTTTTACCAGAGAAGAACTGTTAAATATCGGACAACTCACACCAAACTACCTTCCTCCAATTTTTGTGAACAAAGAATGCTGTATGGACATGATCGGAGGCGCAGCAGCAATATATGGGACCTGGAAAAAACGCAGCAGACATGGAAAACGCTCTGGCGCTTTGGTGCGGTTACGACAGAGGGGAACTCGGACCTCACTCCCATCTATTCGCCTGGCTAATCTCCGCTCCCTGGTCAACAAAATGGATGAAATTCTTCTCGTCAACAGGACTAACTCTGACTTTGCACGCTCTGCTGCTTTGTGCTTCACGGAGACCTGGCTCAGTGACCTGATCGCGGACAGCGCAATTCGAATACTGGTGTTCTGTCAGATTTTGCTATCTATCAAGACGTGCTACTCACCGTTCACAAAGTGGTTAGGGTTAGGGTGATGGATTGGGGCGGGGTTAGTCAGTCCATAGATTTTGCAACAAGGTAGTATATCTCGACAAGGTAGCAAAATCTGACAGAACACCGGGTTTCCAGGTGTTCAGAGCAGATCGTGTAAAGGAGCTGTCCGGGAAAACGAGAAGAGGTGGAATCTGCATCTACATAAATGAAGGTTGGTGCACAGATGTCAGTGCTACAGAGGACATGTACCGCAGACCTAGAGACTCTTGTTATCAACTGCAAACCCTTTTACTCTCCCCATGAATTCATCAGGTTCATGCTAATGGAAGTGTACATAACACCGCAGGCTAACGCTAGCACGCTACGGCTCCTAGCAGAACTGATAACTAGCCTGGAGGTAGAACATCCTGACTCTCCACTCATTGTTCTAGGGGACTTTAACAGAGCAAATCTCACTCACGAACTTCCCAAATACAGACAGCACAGAATGACACAGAATGAACACAATGTCCCACCAGGGACAAAGTCACACTAGACAACTGCTACACAACAATAAAAGACACCTATCACTCTGTCCCCCGCGCAGCCCTCAGACTCTCAGATCACTGTATGGTCCATCTTATTCCAACCCAACAACAACAACAACAACAACAACAACAAGCCCTGGTTTACAGCCAGACTCAAGCAGCTTTGTCATGCCAAAGAGGAGGCTTACAGAAGTGGGGACAGGACTCTGTACAGCCAGGCCAGGAACACACTGACAAGGGAGATCAGAGCAGCAAAGAGGAGCTACTCTGAAAAGCTGAAAGTTCAGGTTTCAGCCAACAACCCCTCATCGGTGTGGGGAAGCCTGAAAACCATCACTGGCTATAGAAAACCCTCCCCCCTGCTGTGGAGGACCATCAACTGGCAGACAACCTGAATGTATTCTACTGCAGGTTTGACAATCAACACTTCCCCCTCACCCTTTCCCACCTCAGACCCAGCAGCTGCTCCCCCAACAATCAACACCTTTCCCTCCAGCCCCCCACCTCTAACGATCTGTGAAAAGGATGTGTGTGGCCTCTTTAAAAGACAAAAGATCAGAAAGGCACCAGGCCCAGATGGTGTGACCCCCTCCTGCTTGAAAGTGTGCGCTGATCAGCTGGCCCCCATCTTGACACTCATCTTCAACAGGTCACTGGAGCTGTGTGAAGTCCCCTCCTGCTTCAAACACTCCACCATCATCCCAGTCCCAAAGAAAACCTCCATCAGTGGACTGAACGACTACAGACCTGTTGCCCTGAAATCTGTAGTTATGAAGTCCTTGAAAAGACTGGTGTTGGTCCACCTGAAGAACATTGTTGACCCCCTGCTGGACCCCCTGCAGTTTGCCTACCGGTCAAACAGGTCAGTGGACGATGCGGTGAACATGGCACTGCATTACATCCTGCAACACCTCGACTCTCCAGGGATGTACGCACGGGCCCTCTTTGTGGACTTCAGCTCAGCATTCAACACCATCATCCCGGACATCCTCCACTCCAAACTGACCCAGCTCACTGTGCCTGCCCCACCTGTCAGTGGATTACTAGCTTTCTGACAGACAGGAAGAAGCAAGTGAGGCTGGGGAAAACCACATCCAGCACCCGGACAATAAGCACAGGTGCCCCCCAGGGATGTGTTCTCTCCCCTCTGCTGTTTTCACTCTACACCAATGACTGCATCTCGAAGGATCCCTCTGTCAAGCTCCTAAAGTTTGCTGATGATACAACGGTCATTGGTCTCATCTGAGACGATGACGAGTCAGCCTACAGACAGGAGGTTGAGCAGCTGGTCCTGTGGTGTAGCCACAACAACCTGGAGCTGAACACGCTCAAAACAGTGGACTTTGGGAAGAGCCCTCCCACCTTACCCCCACTTACCATACTTGGCAGCACTGTATCAGCAGTAAAGTCCTACAAGTTCTTGGGCTCCACTGTCTCCCAGGACCTGAGGTGGACGTCCAACATCAGGACCATCATCAAGAAGGCACAGCAGAGGATGCACTTCCTGCACCAGCTCAGGAAGTTCGACCTCCATGGAGGACCTGTACACCTCATGGGTCAAAAGGAGGGTGGAGAGGATCACTGTTGACCCCTCACACCCTGGACACAATCTGTTTGAACTCCTCCCCTCTGGACGTTGTTACAGGTCACTGTGCACTAAGACAACCAGGCACAGGGACAGTTTCTTCCCCCAGGCTGTCGCTCTGATGAATACTTAACCCACGACAGTATGATTAGACAATAACCCTCAGTGCAATACCTGTGTATATATACATTGTACAGATTATACAGAGTCATAGAGGTCTCTAGCTTTAAGTACTTTGTTTTTATCCCTATGTATCTCATTTCAGTGAACTTTCCTTTGTTGTCTGCATTGTTTACTGTCTGTTTATACTGCTTTTTCTGCATTGTTTGCACTGTTTGTTGATGTTAATACTGCTTATTTTGTTATATTACACAGCCTTATGCTGGTTTACTGTTTTGCACATTGAGAGCCGATGTACCTGAGTCAAATTCCTCGTGTGTCTGTCACACCTGGCCAATAAAACTGATTCTGATTCTGATTCTTTACTGTGTTGTAGATTTATACCTAATAACCCATAATGACAAAGACAAAATGTGCTTTTATAAATTTTTGCATGTTTATTAAAAATCTAAAGTTGAAATCTCTCATTTGCAAAGCTATCCAGGCCTTCTGGTGTGGCACTCCAAACTGTGCTTCCTGTGTGAAATTATTATCTTTGAAGTGTGTCTAGAATTAGACTAGACTCCACCGAGCATCTGTGGAGAGACCTGAAGACAGCAGTTCACAGATACTGGCCATCTAACCTGACAGAGTTTGGGAGAAATCACCAGTAAAAATAGGATAAACAGCCCAAATTCAGGCCCAGAAGACTGCAAAACTCCAAGCTGTAACTGCTGCCAAAGATCTTCTACAAAAAACCACATGAATGGTCTGGAAACATAATTTATTCAAACAAAATGAAATTTTGAAAATACTAAAACCATATTTTCACTCAGTCATTATGGGTTATAAAGTGTACATTGATGGGGAAAACTTGCAGGTTTAATCGTTAAAAATTAAATCTACAACACAATAAAGTGTGTAAAAAGTGAAGGGTTCTGGTTACACTCTGAAGCCACTACTTCTGAAAATGGCAGCTGGAACTTGGCAGATTCCCTGTTGGCTTATTTTCTTCAGACGTGTTAATTGCGCTGGTAAGTGTTGTGTCAGTTTTTATTATTTTGTATTAACTGAGCTGTTGTAATTCCAACTTATCCTAAACCTTCACTATTTTGGTTTATTCCTACATTGTACTCACTACGTTTTTTTGATAGAACCTATAATAATGCGCTGTCACCTGTAGATGGTCAGACAGGTTTTAAACAAATCCTCAGGGTCAGGGTTTGGCCCTGGGCCTATCTAACCTAAGTACATACCTATCTTCACTGTTGTTTTTCAGAAGGACTGGAGAGACTCGGGTGAATGATTTACTATAGGGCAGGATGAAGAGGTGAAAGGTGTTGCTGACCTTGATGATATGCTTTAAATAAATTAGCTAAACTGGCTTGTTTATAAGTTGTCTAATCATCTGATCTATGTGTTTTGCTTTGTTGGACCAGATTTAAGCAATTAAGTACAGTTTTACCATAAATGATGAGAATCAGTACTTAAAGCCAAGCTGTAATAAATTGGAATGATCCATTAATTAACTGAGAAAACATCCAGCTTGAAGTTAAAATTACTCAGTAGATTCTTTTTGTGCTTTAAATCCAGGTCTACAATGACTTTGTTGAAGTAATTACTATCATCACATGTTCTCTGTTCAAATAATCCCTGTCCCATTGTGATTAATTGTTTAGCGAAGGGGCCAGAACCTCCAGTGTCAGTTCATATACAGCTTCTTTCATCCAAAAAGTCTCTGTCTTTCTGAAGAGGTAGGACTATTTTGTTGGCAACACAATGATTTTCAGCTGTCTTATTTATTTTCCTCTTTATTTTTGGCAATGCAGGGATGAGCCTCTGCCCATCCAAACAATGACATTCAGTCTTTACTGGTGGCTCATGGGAAATGCATAGCAGCAGCAACCACAGCAGTAAGACAGGACAGAGAAGAGTGTTCAAGTGTTTCCAGTGTTTCGCCACTTTGTCTTCTTGTTTCACTTATCTGCTCCCTTGTCCCTCATGCACTGATTTCAAATTTCATGATAATTTATCCATCCAGTTATGCATCAAGCCAATCCATCCATCCATTCAGCCTAATAATCCTCTTTTTCTTTCTATGGGGTGTGTGCCGTCACAGGAGCATTCGATCACGAATCATGTCATGGTCAGGAGGCATCAAAACTGAAAGACAAGAAGGAAGGAGACAGCAATAAAAGCATGTGGATGCATCTCTCTTTCTCTCTGTGTGTGTAAAGCCTGTGCTCAGCAGAAAGCAGGAAACTCTCTCCAGGTAAAGATGGAGGCTGATTTATTCAGCCATTAAGAACTACTTCATCATTTAATATTTGCCCAGCACCTACTCTTATGGAAGACTTGAAATTTCTAATTGAAAACAAATCAAATACAGAAATAAAATAATATACAACTCAGGCAGACTGGACGTTTTGGCTATTATATTTATAAATAAATAAAGAAAACCTAAAGATGCTTTTATTTTCAAAAATGTAACTTTGTTGCCTATTTAGTTTTTACTATTAAGTACAGTATATGGAAGATACTGTAGCATCAGACAGAGTGGACACGTAGATGAAACCATCCAGTGCTACTTGGGTACATTCTCCATCATCAAGTGTTAGCAGAGATGTTAGACCAACGGTGTAGTTACTTGGACAAATGGTAATTTTCTTCCTCAGATGAGAAAAAACATCCTATTGTCAGAACAATGCTGTTTGGTGTTAATATAGTGCCTTATTCACAAATCAAAAGCTGCCTCTGTCGTTTTCCATCCAGCCACCAGAAGTCCCTAGACTTTTCCCTTGTTGTCAACCCCCTGACTCCGTCCTCCTCACCTGTTTCCACTCCAATCCATTGAGCTCCAGTATATACAGTATACCATTCTGTTTCCCCCTTGTCCTCCGCCAGGTCATCTGTTGAGCTTTGATGCCATAGTGTTCCAACCAGCCCAGTTTTGAATTCTTAACCTGTTTTGGATTGCCTGGTTCTGGGTTACTGCCTTTTTGGTTACTTGGACCTTGCTTTTTGTCTGTTCCCTTTAGACTGTACGAGCAAGGTCTCGCAATATGAGTAGTACGTATGCTTTGTCTGCCGAGCGTCACATGACATATATCACAACTGAGCCAATGGTTCTCAGGCTTCACTTGTATAATCAGTATCTGTACTGCAACAATGGCCCCTCACGCCAGCTACGATTCTTTTCAAAGGTCAAGTGCAGGTTAATTTGTTTTATTTTTACTGTATACTGTATTTTGTATTACTATAATAATTTTTATATGGATAAGTGGGTGTGGAACGAATCATCTGAGTTTCTATTATTTCTTATGGGGAAATTCGCTTTGATATATGAGTGCTTTGGCTTACGAGCACGTTGCCGGAACAAATTATACTCGCAATCCAAGGTTCCACTGTACCTGTTTCCTAACTGCCTGACTTTGCCTCTTGTTTATTCCCTGGAACCTTTGTTTTCTTGTCTGCCAGCCTCTGATTGTTACAGGTTCCTGCCTTCACATCCTATATTCACAGCCTGGTTTTGTTCATTTGGACTTTCCCTGTACTTTGGTCCTATTTTCATACTAATTGTGACAGAATTGCTGAGTTCCTGCCCTGAGTGAACCCCAGCTCCCTATAATATGAAATCTAATTTCTATAAACTTTAAGGCTAATTCTGCTTTTATTAGTGTAAATTTTTTTGTTCTTTTTTTTGTTTCCGTTTCCACCTCCGCGCAGCTCTAGCTCTATTTGTGCTTTTTTTTTTAAAGAGTTTTCTAGGTTTTCTGTGTTGCTTTTTGTGCTATGTCGCTTTTCTGTAAACTTTTGGGGAGTTGGGCTACCAGGAATACAAGTTTTATTGTGTTTGCATTATGTTTTTATACTTTTTACAAGGTTTTGAGTCTGCCTGGGGAGGACCCTGTTGCCAACAGTCGGCCATCAATGCCAGCAATCCTTCCGAGCTCCTTGTGGTGAGCTGCCAGGGATTTTTTACGGGGATGCGAGGTGGTGCGAGAGGTGGGACTGCGGGGCTGGAGTGAGGCGCTGGGGGAGGAAACAGAGGTATGGGCCATGTTCGCCTTCGGTCCGCTCCTCTCCGAGATGAGTGGACGGGCTAACCATGCTGGCGGAGCTACAACGGGGGTACGAAAAGAGCGGCCCTCCGTGCTTCACCGAGAGTCCTGGATCTGTGGTCTGTGGTGATGGTTCATCACAAATCCCCAGGCCGGCTCTGGTGCTACGTGCAGGAGCACGCGCAAAACGCGGTGTCTCAGCGGCGGACACAATACCGGCAGGCCCAAATCCTCATCTTGAGGACATTAAACCATGCTTCCCCCTCCCCCCCTCTCTGCCACCCTTCCACACAAAGAGCAATAAAACTCTAGACCTACTGTAGGCTAATGCCTGTTGTTTGGTCTCTACTGCTGTTCCTGATTCTCTCCAGTGCTGCTTTGCCCTGTTTTTAGGTGCCTTTAATTTGCTTATTTGTGCTGTGTAAAAAGTAACATTTCTGATGATGTTACTTTCATAGTCCTTGTGTGTATGGGTTCTACTGCTTTGTTGCCTTTATGTAACTTTTTATTTTAAGACTAAGTGTTCTTTGTTACTACGTACTTACGTACGCATGCGCCGCGCAGAGTGGCAGCAAGTTACAGCAGCTGTGTCCTCGTATTCTTTTCCGTGTTTTTATGAATTACTGTTCTTATGGTGGTGTCTGTTCTTATGGTGTTATGTTGGTTGTTCTCTATTGCTGCTTTAACACAGAAATTTCCCAACTGTGGGATCAGCAAAGTACCTACTCTACTCTACTCTACTCTACTCTTATTACTTGATCAAATTTATAGGCCTGGTATTGTGGAAAAAGTGGAGTAAAGCTGGGAGAATCTGGACAAATGACTCCAACGGGACTTTATTTCATTAATCTGCTGATTTCTTGATTGATTAATTTTACACAAGTCATAAAGTCATCCCAAAAGTAATCAGTATTTTTGATTAACAGTGGGTCAAATGACAATATGGGAAATGAAAATATCACTGGAATCGATAAATCCTCAAAGAATTCTTTCTTAACATTGCAGTTTCCTTCAGTTGTACTCACTGCTTTAGCACCTATCAGCTCATTGTTTTGGTTTTCCAGCCCACAGGCTGCTCTCATCAACTTTGTTTTCAGTCAAAGCAGGCAGATGTTTTCATAAAGAAAAAACTGGCAAAACCATTGTATGTTAGCTGCTCAGCATCAGGCAGACAAAGTTAACAGCTAGTATATGGACAGAGTAGAGTATTTCATGGCTAAAGAAATGCTCCTAAAAACTTTATTTCTAAAATTCTGGAAAAAGCTGTTGCTAAGCAGTTATGTGACCACTTGCACAAGAATGATTTGTTTGAGGATTTTCAGTCAGGATTTAGAGTCCATCATAGTACAGAAACCGCATTGGTGAAAGTCACCAATGATCTTCTCCTAGCCTCGGACAAAGGACTTGTCTCCATACTTGTCCTCTTAGATCTCAGTGCTGCTTTTGACACCACTGATCACAGCATCTTACTGCAGAGACTTGAACATGTTATTGGGATTAAAGGAACTGCACGAAGTTGGTTCAAATCTTATTTATCAGAAAGATTTCAATTTGTTCATGTCAATGACAAATGTTCCACACAAACTGACGTTAGTCACAGCGTTCCACAGGGCTCTGTGTTAGGCCCAATTCTCTTCACTTTATACATGATCCCTTTAGGCAATATTATCAGGAAGCACAACATAAATTTCCATTGCTATGCAGATGATACTCAGTTATATTTATCTATGAAGCCAAATGAATCAGGTCAGCTGGTCAAACTTCAAGCATGTCTTAAAGACATAAAGGCCTGGATGACCTGCAACTTCTTACTTCTAAACTCTGACAAAACTGAAGTCATTGTGCTTGGGCCTGAAAACCTTAGAAATCTGCTGTCTAATCATATAGTTACTTTAGATGACATAGCTCTCACCTCCAGTACTACTGTGAGGAACCTTGGAGTCATCTTTGACCAGAATATGTCCTTTAAAT
>NW_018128179.1:406166-410049 GCF_001952655.1 Monopterus albus | reverse complement strand
CTCTCCTCTATCCACTCACCCCAACCGGTCGAGGCAAGGCCGCCCACCAAGAGCCGGGGTCTGTCTGAGGTTTCTTCCGTTAAAGGGAGTTTTTCCTCCCCACTGTCGCCAAGTGCTTGCTCAAGGGGGATTTGTTGGGTTTTCCCTCTGTAATAATAGTGATAACAGTAAGGTCTAGACCTTACTTTGTAAAGTGTTCCAAGATGACTTTTGTTGTGATTTGGTGCTATACAAATAAAGTTTGATTGAGAAAGAGCCAGAAATCTCCTTCAGGAGCAGCAGGAGACCAAAACAGATCTAAATGGACAATGAATATTTGACTTAGATTCATCAGGTTTCCAGGAATACAACGCCAGATCCAGTTGTTACTGGATGTAAAAACAGGCAATATTGTCCTAACATACTAGCTGTAACATCTTTATAAGGTGATAATGCGTATGTCATTCTGTGTTCAAAGCTTACAGTATAGCGGAGAGCATCTGTCGGCAAATGTTTAAAAAATAAATGAATGCATTTTGTTCCTTACTTGTGTTTGAGTGTGAGTGTGACTCACCTGTCCCAAAGCTTTACACTCCTACAGGAGTTGGTGCAGCAGCCTGCAGATATCAGAGCTGCAAAAGAATTCAAAAGAAATAATCAAAGATCCAATCAGCTGCAGAGCTCATTGTCAAAAGTGTGTGTGTGTGAGTGTTTGTGTGTGAATTGCTAATTATTCCAAACACTTAGAGAGAAAGAAGCTGTAAATAAAATTGTTAGTGAATTCTGCTGTGTTTCACTATCAGAGGCTCTTTCATTGCACCCACCGAGTGTAATGTTTCAGACAAGGATGTATACTTGAAGAGGTTCCAGTATCATTTCTCAATATCATCCATATCACATAAACATTTTTATCACTGTCCATGTGCTGAAGATAAATATTTGTACAGAATGGAGAAACAGTGATGTCAGTGCTGTCCAGTGGTGTATTCAGATGGATAAATCTAAACTGTCACGGTACTGAATTCATAATTCATATGTGACCAACAACTGTACATAGTAAAGCTGAGACAACAGACCTTTTCCACCACAAGTGGGATAATACATGTGGAAGCACCTGAACACTGTGATGCTTCAACATGAACTTCTGGTGTAACTCTAACAAAATAATAAGTATGTTAATGTTAAGTGTAAGCTTTTATTATGTTTTCCATAATTAGTCAGGCAGAAAGTCTTTTTAAGCAAGACAATCCAGATCAGCACGGAATCAATCACCGACAATCGTGCACATTGCATGTGGGTTAGTTTTCTGACCAGCTTGATTCCGACTTGCTCTGATATAACTCATACTGTACATAGGCAATGATATTCTCACAAGATCAAATTTTTTGGAGCAAGTTGCTGAAGTTACTCACCTGTCCCTGATCTAATAGCTGATTAGTTTAAATATTGGATCAACAATATGCCATGTTTCATTTCTTGTTTGGCATAAGAGGGACCACATAACTTCAGTTCTGGCATCTCTTCACTGGCTTCCTGTGCATTTTAGGATTCGTTTTAAGATTCTTTTATTTGTTTATAAATCCTTGAATGGGCTTGCTCCTTTTTATCTTACGGAACTTTTACGTACGTATAATCCACCGCGGTGCCTTAGATCAGCTGATCAGCTTTTTCTGGAGGCACCGAGGGCCAGGCGGAAAACTAGGGGGGATAGAGCTTTCGCGGTGGTGGGTCCAAATTTGTGGAATGCATTGCCTTTATATGAGGCGCTGCCCATTTTTAAGTCATATTTGAAGACCTATTTGTATTAACTGGCGTTTGGACAGGACCGAGACTCTTTTTTACCTTGATTGGACCCAAATGTATGTTTTATTGTTTTTATTTTTATGTTGCTACGATTTTAGATTTGTATTGTATGTTAAGCACTTTGGTCAGCTGTGGCTGTGGTTCATAACAAATGTGTATATACTGCCGGATGCTAATGCTAACTCAGCTATCAGACATTTATATGGCAGTATTAGCAGTCAGCAGAGCAGATATCCTGATGCTGTGCATATCCTAACAGGGGACTTCAATCATGCAGATTTAAAGAAAGTACTCCCCAAATTCAACCAGCATGCAAAGTGTGCTACCAGAAGAGCTAACACACTGCACAAGGTTTATTCAAATATCAAGCTAGGCTATAGGGCCACACTGCTACCACACCTGGGCCAGGCCAGAAACTTGTCCCTGTTTCTAATTCCTGTATATGCCCCCTCAGGAAAACTGCTCCTACCATCACAAGGACTGTAAAAACTTGGCCTGATGGTGCCTCTCAATAGGACCAACTGGGATGTTTTTGAACATCCAGACCTGGGGGTGTACACAGACAGTGTCCTGTGTTATATTAAGAACTGCACAGACACTGTTACTGTGGACAAACACATCAGGGTCTACCCCAACCAGAAGCCTTGGATGAACTGGGAGATCAAGCGGCTACTGAGAGAGGAACACTGCCTTCAGGACAGGTGACAGGGCTCTCTACAGCGTGACCCAAGCTAACCTGAAGAGAGGCATCAGAAAGGCCAAATTGGACTCCAGGAGGAGGATCGAAGACCATCTGGACAGCAACAACAGCAGGCAGGTGTTTCAGGGAGTCCAACATCTTACCAACCACATGAATAATCTCAGTGCGGCTGAAGGTGACACCTCACTGGCAGAGGAGCTGAACCTCTTTTTTACCCGCTTTGAGGAGCAGCAACCAGACACAGCCAAACTTCACCCTGCAGCCCACAACAGCCCCACCCTCACAGTAGGGAAGCATGAGGTGAGACGCACACTGTGGGCCATAAACCCGAGGAAGGATGTTGGACTGGACGACTTTCCCGGACATGTGCTGGAGGACTGTGCGGACCAGCTGGCTGGAGTCTTCACCAGGATCTTCAACCAGTCTCTGGTCTAGTCCATTTTTCCACCCTGCCTGGAGTCCTCCATCCTAGTTCCCCTGCCTAAGAAACCCAACATAACCAGCCTCAATGACTACTGGCCAGTTGCACTCACTCCAGTGGTGATGAAGTGTTTTGAGAAACTGGTACAGGGGCAAATTATGTCATTCCTCCCACCAACATCTGACCCACACCAGTTTGCATACAGGGCAAATAGATCCACAGAGGATGCTGTAGCCACAGCCCTCCACGCTGTGCTGTCCCACTTGGAGCATCAGGAGAGCTATGCACGGCTGCTCTTTGTGGATTATAGCTCCACATTCAACACCATCCTCCCCCACAAACTGGTGGGCAAGCTGGTGGACCTGGGAATTCCATATTCCACCTGCATATGGATCAAGAGCTTCCTGTCAGGATACAGCTAGAGGGTGAGAGTGGGCCCGCACAAATCCATGGCTCTTAGGCTCAGCACTTGTTCAGCACAAGGCTGTGTACTGAGTCCCCTGCTTTACACCCTGTACACCCACCACAGCAACACCATTGTAAAATTTGCTGATGACACCACGGTGGTGGGGCTTATCTCTGGGGGGATGAGACTGACATCTTGCCACTGTATATCAGAGGGGACCGTGTGAAGAGGGTGCCGGCCTTTCGCTTTCTGGGAGTCCATATTGAGGAGGATCTGACCTGGGGCGTGAATGCCTCTAAACTGCTTAAAAAGGCCCAGCAGAGACTGTACTTCCTACGGGTGCTCAGGAGGAACAACATCTCCCAGAGACTGCTGGTGTCCTTCTATCGGTACTCCATTGAGAGCATCCTTACATATTTTACATATTATATATGTATATATATACAGTAGTATAGCAGCAGCACAGTGGCTCAGAGGAAAGCGCTCCAGAGGGTCATTAATACGGGCCAGGAGATTGTCGGCTGCCCTCTCCTCACTCTGGAAGAACTACACAGTTCCCGCTGCCTCCAAAAAG
>NW_018128179.1:385691-394561 GCF_001952655.1 Monopterus albus | reverse complement strand
AACATTTTGATACCTGAAAGTATGCTGAAGTTGAATTTCCCCATTCATTTGAATGGGGCAAAATTTTTCAGAATAAATGCTGAATATTTTAAAAAGTATGAAAGTTGTAAAAAAGCTGAATACATGCCATGATGTCCTCAAAAACCTGAACATTTTGATACCTGAATGGCTTTTGTAGCTGAAAGTATACTGAACTTATTAAGATGTGAACATTTTGCTATTTGAATAAATCAGCACTGTTTTGAAGTTACTCGAACTGCTTCGTCTCTCAGAGTTAACGTGGTGATAAGAACGGGGGTCAACAGTATGAAAACCTGTTTACACACACAGATTGTGAGGACTCAGCCTTCTTCTTGGAGACCAGGTGCTGGTCCCCGCCATGTGAATAATTAAATTTTAGAGGGACAACTAGGTTTAAGGTTTGGGGTTGTAAGATTTGAGTTTTATAGACTCGTTACTTTATAAGTTTTAGTTACTTCTCATACCTGTAGTTCTCTTTAGTTACCTTTCATAACTTTATTTTATGGATCCATTTTGTTTATACATATTACAGCTGTATTGATGATTTTCCAGAACTACTGAGCTTTGGTTATTTTAATACATTTATTTCCCTTGCTTATACATCTTATAACTGTAATGAAGTAGAATCTGCTTACTCTGAATGCTGTAACTTCTGTAGAGACTAGATGTCTGCATCTCTTTGTGACCAGATACCCTATTTACATTTTAACAGAGCCCAGCTAGCCAGTTTCACACCCACACAGCATATCCCAAGTTCTGCCTCACCGGGAGGTGTCTTACACACCCAGGGGGGCTCACCACCTGAGACACACACACACACACACACACACCTAGAATTTACCACATTCTAACAAAGGGGAGCTCCGGTTCACACCAAATGGACGATAGGATCAAAAAGCTGTTGAATGTTGTACCTCTGTCCAGGGCGGGGCAGCCCAAGAAGATAAAATGTATTGTAAGAACTTAATTCGAGGTTCAGAAGTCGGATCTCCTGCGGGAGCTCTGGCTCTCTGATCCCAGCGCTGTAAGGCCTACCTATGCTCAGACTTTCAGTAAACTTTCTGTTGATTTTAAGCAGTCCTCTCCTGTCTTCACTTCTCGTGCTTCCAACAAAAGAATTGGGCTAATTTCTAGCAGGGTAAAGTTAGTGTTTGGCAAGTAGTGGTTAGGGTTAATGTAGTTCACTATAATGTCCCTATGAGGAATGAAAACAAACATGTGTGCATGTCCATACTGTATGTACAGTATGTTAGTTTTTCTGCCTTTTTTTGTTTCATTTGCTTGTTGAGGAAAGATGGAATTGAAAAAACAGAGGCTGGGAATCTCTTTAAACTAGAGAACTGGCCATGATCAAGGGGCACACACACACATACTCTACACACACCTCTCACACACACAAACACAGTATGTGGTCAAGGGACTGAGCAACAGCTTTTCTGAATTTAAACAGTCTCATTTCCGCAGTTCACAATCATATCCACCCACACTGCAAGCCACACACACACTTAGACACACAGAGAAGGTGAATATGCTGCATCTATTTGAATATAAAACACATAAAGTAGGCTTGGAGCCAACACCTGGACACTTGTGTTTCTTATGCATATGCTTCTACAAAGGGATTTTAAATGTGTGTGTGCACATGCAAGTGTGATATGTGTACATGAGTGTGATGGTCAGTATAAACTGTATTCATATGCAAAATGTTCTGTGCTGCAAGACTTAGGGGGGAAAAGTGCTTCAAAACTGACTGGAGATGGAGTTTAACAGGAAGCAGCTGTTGGCTTAGTTATTAGTCCTGTCCTTAATAAAGGACCTCTGATCTTACACACACACAAACCTATATTACAGAAGCTTGTGAACTCACACACATGGCGTGTGCTTTCTCACATCCACACAAGCTGTCAGCTTCAGTTGAACTTTGCCAGAGACCTTAGCAGACCTCCCAGACCAACACTATTGTGTATGTGTATTAGTCTGTGGGTGTTATTAGTTAGGGAACTTGCATTTGTTCATCTGGGCCCATGTGTGGGCGTGTAACTGATTTCTGGTCTCTGCCATAATCCACCTTTCTGACCCACTTCGTTATAAAAACAGACCCTCACTTTATACTTCATACACAGTAAACCTGGACCAGGCAAGATCTTTGTTGCAATCCACTAGTCCCATCAGCCAAGAGCCTTGGCTTCCTTGCTCTATAAATGCAAATCCATTAGGACTTCATCAAGATCCCAGTACACCTCTCATTCCAGGGTATCTCCTGTCAGGACTAGGTTTTATGATATATGACCCTGAAAGCATTTGGGGGCAAGAAAGTGTGACCAAATGGAAACATACTGAAAGAGTGGGACAGAATTCATACCCAAAAGAGACACAGGATTATGCCATGAATTTGAGTAACTATATTTCAAAGCTTATTGTTAGGCAATATGAAAACAACACAGTGAAATTAAAACCCATACATCATACTGACATGCACTGAGATCACAGTTGCTGTGAGAATAGCCGAGTGCTGCCGCTGTGTATACAGCTTACCGAAGTTATTTAAATTTATATCATTTCTATCACCCAGCCCTACACTACATAAAAGGTCAAGGGGTCATTATCTCATAGGAGCCTTGAATGTGCTCAGTAAATTTAACAGCACACAGTGTGTGTTATGTACAAGTAAAAACTTGTATCAAATGGTGGCATCTCAGAGAAATATGAAAATCTATATAGTAATCTGTGTAGTCCCATTGTGTCTAATTTAAGTGCAAGTCTGCACGTACAAACTCTTAAAAGATTATATACATCTTTATCTTTTTATTGGCTTCTACAGGGAATGAAAGTAGGAAAATAAGGACAAAATATAGAGCTACTTGAGTGGACAAAAAAGTTAAATGAGAGCAATAATGACAAGGAGACAAAGAACAAAGCAACTGAGAGACAGACTAGAGAGAAAGGAGGGAGGAAGGGATGTACGTTGTTATGGGTGCTGAAAATGTGTGAGATCCACTGACCCTCATGACCTGCAAAACACCAGCAGCTTGCTATAGATTTCCTGTCTTATGTCTTCCTGGGGCCTGAGGCCATAAAACTGGTTAATGACCATAGACCAACAAGTGCTGCTAACTATTGTCTGTTGTTTCAGGAGGTGAACAGTATCATTTAAAAAGAAACTACTTTGAACAATCCAATGAGAAGTGGTACAAGGGAGTTATATTTTACGCATAAATTGCAGTTTTCATCTTTATTCATAATTGTAGTTGAATCAGAAATAGCTTTAACGCATAGCTTTAACGCATACAGTATATCCAGGATTACGGATATTTTTCTTTGCCATATAGTCATACTACAAGTTACCTTATATTTTAAACTTGTGATTATTTTGATTCTTACTCTTCTTCTTTGACCTATAATCCTTTGAATTTTATGATATCCAAGTATGAAATGTAATTGTGTTTTTGTTTCCAATCACTGGAGTTCATCTTGATTTATTTTACCTTATCATGTGTATTCACTATACGTTAGAAAAAGTGCTGGTGTAGGGAGCCAATCACAGGTCACACTTGCATTTATGGCATCTCAGCGGACCTGTTTGGGGACAGCCCAGTGCAGGACTGCGCATGCGTGAGGGATAAACCCAATAGCGACAGCTCTTAGAGGGCTATGCCATAGAAGCTTGGGTTATTGTACGTAACCATCATTATTATTAGTAATGATAACTAATAACAAAGATATCCTGAGGGAAGTATCAGCCTTACTGTTATAAAAGATACACATCTCACAGTTTTGAGGGCAATAAGTTTTGATGTCTGTATGAAGAAAAGACAAAAGCAGTAACTTTTAATTATGCATTTACTAACTCACAATATTTGCTTATTCCCAAACAGTCTTTAAACCTCTCTTTAATGAAAAAACACAGGCTGTAACATTAAAAATGGATAAAAAATGCCAGCAAATTTAAAAATACATTTAAAAAGACCATTAAAAATAGATTAAAGATTTAAAAAGCCTTGATGTGAGAAGAAGAGGCCTTTCTCATTTCTGTCACTGCTCAGGTGATATGTAAGACCCACAAATCCTCTATACCATTTTATGGGATTTGAGATTGTGAATGACAGTAGTTCTATAAAAATCAGTACTTATTTTACCTAATGACTTGGGCTACTGTATGAAAAAGAATAATGAAATGTAATCCGTCCAAGAACTGGGCTTTTATAAGCACACCATTTTGCAAAAATGCAAAAAATGTGACTTCTGAGAAATTCATGCCAGTTGCTAGTAGAGGTTAATACAAAAGGGAGAACAGGGAAAGGTGTGCTGGACAAGGACACACGTGGAAGGAGTGATGAACAGGAATAGGAGTTGCAATGATGACAAAGGATTCAAAATTTAGGCATGTCACCTTTCTATCAAAGGGATTTTTCAGTTCAAGTGGGTGATTGGCAAGGTAGCAATAACTACAAGACTAAAAGTGATACAGTATACTGATATATTGAACAGTGATATATTGATTTTTAAATATGAATATGAAATATACAGTCAGAAATATATATGAGAAATTATATCCTGTTACACACAGAAATAGACACACAAATCACACTCTCTTCAGTCTGGGGCAGACAAAAAAAGAGAGAGAGTATACGAAGCCTGTAACCACAAAGTCTGATCAGAGCATCTTGTCTGTTTACACACCATAGCTAACTGACTGGCAGATTTGTGTGTGCTTGGAGGTAGGGTGTTAAGCAGCAGGACCCAACTGAATACTGATGGCACTCCCTGATTCTAATAGTAGCATTATGGCTTTGTTTATGGAGCTGATGCAGTGCTTTTGCGGTTACAGATGTTACAGATACAGCATTCATTTCAAGTCAGATGTTAAAAGGTTTAGCTGTGGAAGTTGATGCTGCACAACTACCTCGTCTGCATATGGCTGTAACAATAAGGATTTATTAAGGATATATGTACGTGTGTATGTTAGCTGCTATCTCTGTGTGTGTCGTTAGCTCTGCTACACATATTTAAATCAAGAGAGATGTCGGGCTCCTATTAAGGCAAAGAGAATCTTCTGCTTTCCTCTGTAAGAACAAAGACTTTATCCTGAATCATTTGTACTAGAGCCTGTTATGCTATGTTTTAAACTTTCAGAACAAGGACAGTTTTCTTCCCTCAGGCCATCACTCTGTTAACTACGATTGCAGGCACAGGATTCAGTAATCACCGCAGTGCAGTAATTGTAAATAGTACCACTACATGCACCATTCTGATAGCTCAAAATGTGTGTATATGTATATATTTTTGTGAATAATGCCTCTCCTGCTCCTCCCATCTTTCATCACACTATTCTATTGTCTTTTGTCTATTGTCTGTTGCCTAAAACACACTAAGAGCCTCTGTGCCGGAGACAAATTCCCTGTATGCTCAGCATACTTGATAATTAAAGCTGACTCTGATTCTGAAATCTAGAAAAAAATTACACTGACAATGTACATGTGATTCAAAATTGTAACAAAATATAAACACCCACAAAAAAATGCCACTCCGCTGAGTTTACTGCAAAAAGTGCCTACTTGTTCACAGGTTATATATCAAACAAAAAAAAAAAACAAAATACCCCGTTTTTCATCAGTTTTTGGTTTGTATATGTGCAATGTCCATCACCGAGACACCTAGAGTCCTGGTAGGGGTATTGCACCAAGCAAATTTACTCAGGTAGCCAGGGAACCTCTATAACATCATGCAATGAGGTTTGTGAACATTTGTTAATAAATAAATAGTCTTATACTTTTATAGCGCTTTTCAATGCATTGCAGCACACTCAAAGCACTTTCACACTATTTGGCCATTAACCCATTTGCACTCCCAAACACCGGTAGCAGCTAGTGGTTCAGTGTCTTGCTCAAGGACACTTCAACTGAACAAGCCGGGAACCAAATCGCTAACCCCCTAGTTAGGAAATGACCCGGTCTACCTCCTGAGCAACAGCCACCCCCATTTTTCGTTTATTTCTTTGCAATAACAGCAAACAGCATGCACAAATAGCAAAAATCAATACTGTATGATGAATTGACACCTAATATATCAAAATTTAGTTTATATCTTACAATTTTAATTGTCACCACTACACCAGCATCACCCAGGCTGAGGGTCACATTAGCTTTAGAAACATCATATATTGATACTCACAGCGTTACCTGGTAGGCTAGTGGTTAAGGCGCAACGCTCTCGCTGCTGCAGCCCAGGTTCAAGTCAGGGTTGCATCAGGAAGGGCATCTGGTATAAAACACGTGCCAAATGTCAACGTGTGAGTCATCAGTGTGACGATTTGCTGTGGTGACCCCTAAACAGCCGAAAGTGACTTTCTTTATGTATGTATTGATACTAACAGTGCTAGGATAAAGGGGACTCATTTATTAATGTAGTACAGTAAAGCTGTGGTTGGGGCCGCTGAAATGACTGGACCACTGGAGGAGCCGCGCGGGGTCGGAGGAGAGGTTTGGCACTGCGTATAGAGCAAAGAAGGAGATTATCAGGGGGGACAACAGGCAGACGAGGGTGTGATAATGTAGAGCACAACACAGGTGACCTGCGTATAGGGAACTGCTGGCTCTGGGCAGGAGAGCGTGCTTGGATCCCAGCGCCGAGGTATGCAGACAGGAGCAAGTGCCTACACTTCGCTGGCCCAGGCACTTGACACAGACCCCAAACAACGATCTTCGATCGGCGGCAAGGCCCACAGAGATATAGGTGGCACCAGGTAACAGTTCAAACAAGAAGATAAAGCCCTCTTCTGTAATCAGTTCAGAAAAATAAAACATAAAGCACTCCTCCGTAAACAGTTCAGACAAAACATAAAGTACTCCTCGGTAATCAGTTCAGAAAAAACATAAGAAACTCCTCGGTGAGCAGTTCAGAAAAAACATAAAGGGCTCCTCAGTAATCAGTTCACAAAACATAAACAAGACAAAGAAACTCACTCAGGTCGACACAGTGGATAACATCAATATACCAGGGTAGGTTGATATTAGTGGACACCAGGATCCAGGACGTGAAACACGCGAAGTCGCCGGCAGAAGACTGAGAGATCATCTGGCGACGAGGACATACCAGCGCCGTACTTAAGTACGGTTCTGCTAATTGAGCGCAGGTGTGCCTCGCCGCCGGGAGCGTGCTCCTACGTGAGCAGGGGTGGAGTCGCCAGTATCCCCGGTATCAGCTGCCGAGGTGCCGGGGACGGCCTGATCCGTGGACGTAACACTACCATGCAGAGAGACTGTTGGAGTTAATAACCTCAATTTGTAAAGGCACCTGGAATGGAAGCAGCTTAATGAAGATTTACAGTAACTGTGTGTGGGTCAGCAATAAGAGGTGGATTGATGTTAGCAGGAAGAAAATGGAAATAGAATGAATGAGAGATGGCGCAAAGGCATGTACATAAAGTCAAGGTAGTGATGAAGCAGGAACTTGGGGACTGAAAGAACAGTGGAAAACTACTGGCTGCAGAGAGAGATGGTGAGAATAAAAATGAGAAGGCAAGCAGTATTCACATGACAGATTAAAGAAGCAAAAGTAAGGTTTTCAGTAATTATTGTTTTGTTAATCTTTTGATTCTTTTTTGTTTCTTAATGACAGTTTTTCTCAGTCACCTTCATATATTTCTTGAATCAGAAATGAAATTCTCTAAACTACTTGTTCAACCTCCACATCATCCAGTCACTTGTGCACATCATATAAGCAATTTCTTATTGTTTTTAACACATTGCAAATTCTTTGGCACATTCCTGCAAATGATTATGATGATCTGTTGTTTTATACATTATCAGTTGCTAATGTCATGTTGATCAAAATGCATTATCTGGTTCTCTGTTGAATAGTTTGACCCCCCAAAATAACTAGTGATTAGTTCACTGCAAATGTCAATACATGCAAAACTAGTTATCTCTAGTATCTGTAAAGCCTATTTCTATACAGCTCTATTAAACCTTTTTTGCAAATGTGTATGAATTGTTGAACTGCTCTTAGGTGAATCTTGACTTTCACTAATGAAGAGGAATGTGTGAAGCATTAGATCAACCAATGTAAAAGAGCTCAAAGGTTTATGTTTCTCAGCTTTCAATTGGCAAGCATATATAGACAGAGTACAACACAGGGTTACAGTTTCTGACAATGGGAAAACAAGAAAATGAACAGTGTCAACTGCTGTGAAGAAGAAGAAGAGGAGTGAAGCTGTGTGGTGGAAAGGTAGGGAGGCAAACAGAGGAAGAGGGCGAAGAGGCCATGTTGTCAATCATGGCCTTACAATGGCTGTGACTGGTCAAAGGTAGCCAGATGTTGGGAGAACAACCATTCTGTCTAGGGGCTGTTTGCTTTGTTTACATGTTGTGTCATTTCTTTTGTGGTCTGCAGTGCTGTAAAACACTTTTCTCTACCCTATACTATTGATGGAATTTCTGGCCCAGATAAGATAGCTGAACTTTGGCGGCTCCATTATTGCAATTTATTTAACTGTGTTCCCAGTGAAGTCTTCCCTGTAAGCAGGGTTGATTTTGTTGAAGCTGTTAAAACCTGTGAAGTTTCTCGAGTGATAAATAATTTGTCTGCAAATAAGTCTACTGGGCTGGATCGTATTTCTGTAGAACACCTTAAGTATGCTAGTTTGAGGTTGGCTCCTCTTTTAGCTATATGTTTTACGTTTTGTGTTATACATGGGTTTTTGCCTGACTCCTTGATGACAGTGCTTTTAGTCCCTGTGGTGAAGGATAAGGCAGGAAAGGTGGGCAGCTCTGATAATTACAGACCTATTGCACTTGCTAATACACTTTCTAAAGTTATTGAGGCAATTCTTTTGAGTAGGTTTTGTAATC
>NW_018128179.1:383655-385286 GCF_001952655.1 Monopterus albus | reverse complement strand
TTTTTTTATCTATCTGGTAATATTTTAACTGTATGCAATGAAGTTAAGTATCTGGGTCATGTTATAAATGATTGTTTGACCAATGATGGGGATATGTATGGGCAGTGCGGTATGTTGTATGTGCAAGCAAATGTATTGGCGCGGAAATTTGGTTCATGCTCGGATGGAGTAAAATTGACTCTATTTAGAGCATATTGTTCCTCTTTGTACACTGCCCATCTATGGTCTAATTATAAAAAAGGCAGTCTTCGGAAATTGACTGTGGCTTATAATGATGCCTTGAGACTATTACTGAAAAGGCCTAGATGGGTGAGTGCCAGTGAATTGTTTGTGTCATTTCAAGTTAGTACTTTATCAGCTGTTTTAAGAAACCTGATGTACAAATTTATCCGTCGCTTGAATAGCTCTGAAAACCACATTGTTTTATTGTTGGCTAACACTGCATATAGTGATATGCGATATACATCAGTACTCTGGAGACATTAGTATACTTGCCTCTTAAAGGGATAGTAGTGAACTGGTTGTTGTTTTGTGGTGGTTTTTTATTTTTTATTGTTGTTTTTTGTTGTTCGGAGTTTGGCACTTGAGTGTGCAATAAAGTTTCTATCACAGTAACAGTAAAAAGGTAAATGTGGATCTATCTGATCTTTCTCGATGAATCTCCCACATAGAATAATGTGAAATGTTGTACTGTTGAGACTGATACATGCCAAACAGAACAAGTGCAGCCTTGTGTATTTCCACTTTCATCCAAACCTGAGCCATAGGGTGACATCAGAGAATCCTTCAGAGTGCACTGTCATACTGACAACATGACTAAGCATTCTGACTTCAGTGTTCCTAAACGATGACACGAGGACTTGTCATTCTGATGGCACTGACATAAATATTCAGTTTGGAGAGATAAACTAAGGATTTTGAGCAAGTGCCATGCTTTTTCAGGTAATACACTGTGTGGTGCTGTTTGTACAAACTGTTTGGAAAAATACTCTTACTGTTTTGCAAATATCAAGGATGACTCAAAAAATGTACCCTAATGACTGAGAAAAACTATAACTGATTGTTTCATCTATAAATGTCTAAAAAGTGAAAATTGTCCATGCCAAGTACCCAGAGCTCAAGGTAACATCTTTAAATTGTTTATTTCGTCTGCCAAAATCCAACGTTGTCCAATTTAGGAAGACAGGATCAAATCAAATCAGCACAATATGAAGAGCTGGCACAACTGCATGTTTGGCATGTTAGTTTACTAGACTGCATGTTTAGCACAGTTGTTCACTAATTACCTGCTTATCCACCTATGGTTTAATTGACTAATATTAATAAGCTACGTTATTGTTCACAGCATACAATACACCAGTTAAACATCATTTAGTTTTGAGGGACACATACACAGTATAAAGTTAATTTTATTTCAGTACTAGACATTCGAAACTACAGCAGAAGTGATCAGGGAGACAGGTAGGAAGGTGCTAGGTGTGTCATCTGGAAGGAGGAAAGAAGGATAAGGAAACATGGAGGAAGTACAGGACAGCATTCAGAGGAAGAGGCTAGCTAAAAAGAAGTGGGACGTAGAAAGGACTGAAGACAGTAGACAGGATTACAAGAAATTGCAGCATAGAGTGAAGAGG
>NW_018128179.1:359541-383357 GCF_001952655.1 Monopterus albus | reverse complement strand
GAACAAGGGTGATGTGCAGAGTTGTAGCAACTACAGGGGTATAAAGTTGATGAGCCACACAATGAAGCTATGGGAAATAGTAGTGGAAGCTAGGCTAAGAAAGGAAGTGGATATCTGTGAGCAGCAGTATGGCTTCATGGCCAGAAAGAGCACTACTGATGCAATTTTTGCTCTGAGAATGTTAATGGAGAAGTATAGAGATGGTCAGAAGGAGCTGCATTGTGTCTTTGTGGATTTAGAGAAAGCGTACGATAGAGTGTCGAGAGAGGAGCTATGGTACTGTATGAGGATGTCAGGAGTGGCTGAGAAGTACGTCAGAGTAGTTCAGGATGTGTATGAGAGGAGTACAACAGTAGAGAGATGTGCTATAGGTCAGACAGAGGAGTTGAAGGTGGAGGTGGGGCTACATCAAGGATTGGCTTTGAGTCCCTTCTTGTTTGCTATGGTGATGGAAAGGTTGACAGATGAGGTCAGACAGGAATCTCCATGGACAATGATGTTTGCGTATGACGTGATTGTAGTGAGAGCAGAGAGCAGGTGGAGGAACACCTGGAAAGGTGGAGGTCTGCTCTGGAAAGAAGAGGAATGAAAGTCCTTTTGAAAGTCAGTCGTGGTAAGACAGAATACATGTGTATGAACGAGAGGGAGGGAAGTGGAACAGTGAGGTTACAGGTGGCTGAGGTCAAGAAGGTGCAGGAGTTTAAGTATTTGGGGTCAACAGTCCAGTGTGATGGGGAGTGTGGGAAAGAGGTGAAGAGGCGAGTGCAGGCAGGTTGGAGTGGGTGGAGAAAGGTGTCAGGAGTGTTGTAATAAATAAATAAAACTTTATTTATATAGCGCTCTCCAACTCACAGGAGCACCAGAGTGCTGTACAATAAAAACACACAAAACAAAACAATGACTATAAAACAGATAAGGAAATACTAGGGTGCTAGACCAAAGCTAAAACAAAACAATAAAACAAGCTAGGCCTCAAAAGCCTGCTTAAAGAAGTGGGTCTTTAAGGCCGACTTAAAGGCCACTAGTTCGCTTTCCGCCTGTAGTTCTACCGGCAGAGCAGTCTGGGGCCACAAATAGAAAGGGAACGGTCGCCCCATTTCTTATAGCGGGATCGTGGGACCACCAGCGACAAATGATCAGCGGAGCAGAGAGCTGTCCACGGCAAATAAATTGCCAACAGGTCAGATAAGTAAGAAGGTGCAAGGCCATGAATAGCCTTAAAAACAAACAATAAAATCTTAAATTTAATTCTGAATTGGATTGGAAGCCAGTGAAGAGCACGGAGAATAGGGGAGATGTGAGCAAACTTTGGGGTGTTTGATAGCAACCGAGCTGCTGCATTTTGGACTAGTTGTAGTTTTTGAAACAAAGTCTGGAGAACTCCAACATACAGAGCACTGCAATAATCTAACCGTGAGATAATAAATGCATGAATAGCCTTCTCCAGATCTCCATGTGACCAAAAGGGTTTAACCTTAGATAAGAGTCTTAGATGAAAAAAACACAACTTAACCACTGCCCTAATCTGTTTCTCAAAAGTAAAACCACTATCAACCACTATTATACCGAGATTTTTCACCGTGTCAGATAGAGGGAAGACTGAAGTGCAGAGGTTAACAACATCAGGTGACGGATCAGGACTAATAAGGATGTATTTGGTCTTACTCTCATTTAACTGGATACTCTCATTTAACAATGTTAACTCTCATTTAACATTGGAGTCAGATAGGAGCAGTGGCATATAAATCTGTCCGCATAAAAGTGGAAATGAACATTATGGCTAGATATAATAGCCGCAAAAGGTGAAATATATAGAGAAAAGAATAATGGAGCCAGGGTCGAACCTTGCGGAACACCTGAAGTGAAGGGAGCTATATTAGAGACGCAGTCGCCAATACTAACAGAGAAGGTTCTGTCGGTCAAAAAGGAAGAAAACCAGTTTAGCACAGTGCCTTTAAGCCCAACGAGGTGTTCAAGTCTCGACAAAAGAATAGTGTGATCGACAGTATCGAAGGCTGCAGATAGATCCAAAAGAACTAACAAAACAGAACATTTGGCATCAAGAGCCATAGTGATATCATTATGAATCATAAGTAACACGGATTCTGTACTATGGCGGGGCTTAAAGCCAGATTGAAACTTATCATCAATATTTAAACAATCTAAATGAGCCTGCAGCTGGGTAACTACAATTTTTTCTATAATTTTGGACAAAAAAGCAAGAAGGGAAATTGGTGAAGAGGCGAGTGCAGGCAGGTTGGAGTAGGTGGAGAAAAGTGTCAGGAGTGTTGTGTGACAAAAGAGTGGCAGCAAGAATCAAAGGAAAGGTGTACAAGACAGTAGAGAGACCAGCTATGCTGTATGGGCTAGAGACTGTAGCAGTGAGGAAAAGACAAGAGACAGATATGGAGGTAGCAGAGATGAGGATGTTGAGGTTCTCTTTAGGAGTGACCAGGATGGACAGGATTAGGGATGAGCACATCAGAGGGACAGCTGAGGTTGGCTGTTTTCGGGACAAGGTCAGAGAGGCCAGATTGAGATGGTTTGGACATGTGCAGAGGAGGGATAGTGGTTATATTGGTAGAAGGATGTTGGAGATGGAGCTGCGAGGCAAGAGGTCAAGAGTAAGGCCAAAGAGGAGATATATGGATGTGCTAAAAGAGGACATGAAGTTAATTGGGGTAAGAGTAAAGGATGCCGAGGATAGAGTTAGGTGGAAACAGATGATTCTGTGGCGACCCCTAACGGGAACAGCCAAAAGAAGAAGAAGAAGTAACCAAGTTACTTTCAGTTTTCTAAAGCAATTTCTTTACTATTTTAACCACACAAGTGCAAAGGGGTAGGTCTTGGGCCCATGTTGTCCATGTCCATTTGTTATTTTGGTCCATGTACATGTGACAGCACAAAGTGCAAACGTGTCACCTGAAGAGAAATATAAATCTGAGAATGTGATGATTAATGAATAAACTCTCAGCCAGTCACAGCTCTAAGTAAAGTAATGGTTTAGCCAATGTCTTGTCATGATGGTGCAGAACGACAGCACCTCAAATCTGATGTTTATAGGGCCACATTAATCTGATGCTATTTCAAATTTATTTCTCTGGTATCTTGCAATATAAATGGTGACATTGTACTGTAGAAAGTGACAAAACAGCATTTGCACAATAATGCACTTCAAGAAAAACATGTAGTGCTGTAAGGGCTTGCATTGGCAGTCTGGTCTTATTTGATTTGATGATTTAATAAAGGTAAATGTGATATTACTGCACATAAAACAGTATGAAAACTTTCTTCCTTTCAATAATGAAATAATACATTTAAAAGGAACTCAAAAAAGACAAAAACTGATTTCAATTGCAATGCCATGGAAACAAGAGACCGATTTTAGTAGGGTAGAGCATTTGTATGGTGGCCCATACGAGAGACTGCGCAAACATTAAAGGAAACATGCCCCACATACAAAATGCGACAAATTTCTCAAATCTCTGTAAACGTCATTGCAAATTTCCAAACAGACATTTAGATAAACTGCCCACTTATTTAAGATGTAGATGGCCACTTTCTTGTCTGAAATAAAAGGAGTCTCTCCTTGACAAAGGACCAGTGTAGCAGGACTGTGTTGCAAGCCCAACACTCCCCTTGCTGTTATTAACTGGTGGGCTTGGAACTCTTATCCCTGCTGTGAGGCGACAGTGCTAACCACTGCTCCACCATGTCGCCATGAAACTATTTAAATTCATGCATTTTCAGCTTTATGAACATTTTTGGTGGATTCTGCTTTCTTCCAAGAATACCACTGAATGTTCTTGGGCCAAAAGACTGAAGAGAGCAGGAAATATGCTAAACCTCAACTTTTATTCAAAGCATATAGTGGGTTTTTTGTTATGTCAAATCTTCACCCCAGCTCATGGTACAGCACATCCAGCCATCATTGTTTCCTGATAACAGCTGAGTCGGGGATCCTGTGTCCACCTGAGGTTCTAAGCTATTTCCCATGGCCTCAGCTGTAATATAGAGTGCTTCCACTCGGCACTATAGAAATCATTACTGTACAGTGCAGCACAGACACACACACATTTCAGCATCACAAACACGTACCAGATGTGCTGCAGCAGCAAATACAAGGAAGGCTCAACTCACTTTGCAATGTGAGGCCTTGAGTGTTAATATTTGCAAAGGGCTTCAGGGGTGCAGAGCAGGTTATATCATTCCAGTCGCTATACTACACAAAATTTACATGTTGCAAATTAATGGTTTTAAAGACACCTGATTATCTTGCATCACCCAATAGCATCTTCAGGTCCTAAAATGTCACCACTGATGTTGTGACACTCAACACAGTTCATGATTTAGACATTAACAGAGACCTACTGGGCTGTGTCTGCACTGTCTCACTACAGAGAATAGTGAACTAACTCTCTGGGTAAGAGTTGTATGGCATAATGTTTTCCACAGGATTAGCAGCTGACCTTGAGCAGGGTGTGGAATGTATACTGCACTGAGCATGAAGAGTAAATTTCAAAACAGCCCAGGATTCACACAAAAATTATATATAAATTTTGTCAAACTATGTAAATTTGGATGAGGGGAAATCTGCTGTATATACTGGGGAACACTGTCTTTAACATCTATCAATAAGATGTGACATTCTTATAAAGACTAAAAGGAGCCAGAGTCTCTCAACATATAAAACCTTTCCATCCCTACATCTTAGCACTGCTAACTTTTACTTTTTTGTTCCTAAATAACAGTTCTACGTCGAGTCAGACACTGGAGACTGTTGGTTAGTCACTGCTGCATTATTAATACGATATACCCAAAGGCATATTTAAAAATTTACAGCTACCAAGAACAGACCCATATATATTACGTTAAAAGAGGCATAACATTTCACACTAAGGTTAATTGTAATTTTGTATGCATACTCAATTGCAATTGTTCAAATAAACAACTTAAGAAATGAAATAATACATACAAATTTTAAAGATCTCTGTCAGTATGCCTAGGTTCATATTTATTCCCAGTGGTGCAGATGCTTCTGTACAGGTCACAGGGCTCATTGAATGGTGCCTTACCTTCACAGTCACCAGAGTTCAACTTAACTCAACTATAGGAGTTGTTGGAGTGCGCATCACTATTATCAAAACACCCAGTAAGGAACTGTCTTTTGGAAGAATGCTGTTCATCCCTCAATCAGTTCCTCACACATGAAAAATGTATGACAAGGAGCACTGAAACATGCTTTGCAGCGTTATTAAGACACTTTTAACACTATTCATTTGCCTCCATTTTGTATTTCACAGCATTATATTTACTAAAACCCCTGACTTTTTATTTATTTTCTTACTGTGTAGATGCACAGTGCTACAGTACAGCCAGCAGCATGTTGACTCTTACTTTTGTCTGAGTACACATTGGATTTACCTTTTACAGGGCTGTAATCACTGCACATGGCTAAAGGGACTACACATGACCAGCCAGTGATCACACATAAAAGAGGCTTAATCCTCCATTAGCTCCCTGGACACAACACATTAATTCAGTAACACCCATCACACTCAAAGTAAAACACATAAAATATAAACACATAAACAGAGAGATAACTACAGCAGAAATACCACAAGGGAGTGCTCTGGAATATTTAATGGCAGCAAAATTAAGTCAAGCTTTAAAGCCAAGCAAATGTATTTCACCTCCTCTCTGCCATTTCAAAGCACAACACATCTCCTTTGCTGTCAAAAGCAGTCCTTTATAGAGTGCACGTGGGAAGAATCAATACAAACATATTAGAAAAGTTGAGCAACTGTCAAATGTGAGCTGATTAAAATGAGCAGTCGCTGTGAGACCACTCACACAAACATGTTAAAATCTCCTTTTCCGGTTCTGGTTTTAAATACCATCTCCAGCAGTCCCTTCCTGCGTTCACTTCCATTCCTCAGAGGTGTGAAGTGTGAATGTGAGTGTGGCAGCCCAAACACCTCCAGCGTATACACACGCACACCTTGGAGAGTTGCATCAGCCACGTTCCCTTGCTTACAAACACACGCAGATGAGAACATATCTCCCTCACTCTCTTAGCACTATGTCACAGCCTGCAAATCCGCATGAGCTCTGTGTGTGTTTGTGTGTATGTACTGTATGCGTGGAATAAAACATGAATTTACAAGTTGGGTCTAAGCTTAGTTCTGCTCTTGAGACTCTGTGTGGGTGAACGTGACCTTGTTTCCTTCTATACATTAAATCAAAACCATATGACTGTGGTTCAACACTAATAATCCAAAGCCAGAGGGTACTGTATGTGAGCCAGCAGAGTCTGCATGTGATCGTAGTAAACAACAAGCACACTGAAAGAGGAAACCCGTCAGACCAAGTTGGTGGAAAGGATTTGGTGCAAAGGAGGGTAAAGAACAGTGGTGCATGTCATCAACACACTGCTAAATATGTATTTATAACACCATTCTCACAGTTTGTCATCATAAAATGACAGTGGCTTCGGTAGTGTACTGTTGTGTCAAAAACTACCTACATTAGGTAACACAACCTATATGTAAGAGACTAGTCTTTGGCTTTAGAGCTAAATTTGTAAATATTTACATTTGTATTAGAAGCAGGGGAAGTATCAGCAAATGAGAAAATATTGTTCACTAAGGACATTCAAGAAAACAAAATGTGGCAGCTCTTTGGATTATGATTTTTTGCTGACTAATGGATCATGGTAACGGTGCACTCACTACACTCCGTGTTCAAGAAAATAAACACAAAAATACATTTGAAAGAATCTAACCTACGATAACTGATTAGGATAAACTGGTTTTTATTATAAAGGTGTAAACATCTTTGCGTGTCATAATAAAGAGCCTCATATCATCACTTCCAAGCCTAATGACACAGTCAGTCATTTTAAACCAATATTCTAGTGTATTTTTCTGTAAATGTAATAATGTTTTTTTTCTTGTGGGTCATGATTGAGTTACGAGTTGAAATATGAGATAAAAGTTACCCTGTGCCTACCGTTGTACAGACTCTGGTGGTGGGGGGACATCTCCTCTCCTGCTGCCCTCCTGTGAACCCCATCTCTGCTGCGAGAGCCACTAGAATACCTCCTCTTGCCATGCTCCACCCCTGGGCTGTGCTGAAAGTCATGGTGGTGCAGTATAGACTCTGGACTCCCAACAACCACCCGTCCTTTCCTCAGGTGCTCAGGTGTCCCCATTGTTGCCTGCTTGGCCTTGGGACTCCCATGGCCTGGCCCCATTGTGTTAACCTGTCGGTGATGCTGGCTCAGTTCTGGGCTGGACTTGGCTGTGCCTTTCTCACAGCCTGGTGATGCCTGCTTTGACATCAGTAGCTGTTTCTGGGCTAGTAGGTCAGAGCTGCAGGGTTTGGGATGGGAGTTGCATGGTAGCCTGGTGGGAGACTTGTTGTTTTTCTCCAGGCTGTGTCCCAGAAGACTGTGAGGGTCTAGGTTAGTGAGGGATGCCCCTCGGGGCCGGCAAGACTGAGGGAAGGTGTGGTACTCTGGAGTGGAGCTGTGCCTCCTGCCTTTAGATTCACTTACATCTTCTGGTTTGTGGGGGTGCTCTGAGGAAACACAACTCGACCCAGATCCAGGGCTGGCATTGGAGCCCAAAGGACTGGGTTTGTGCTGGGGGTTATCAGGACTATCTGTGCCCTCTGCACTAGAGGTGCTGCTCCCATCACCAACGTCTCGCAACAGGCCAGGTGCTGGGACACCTCCACCCAGCTGAGACAAGCTGCTCTGGCTGTCAATGGAGCTCCTACAGCCAGGGCCACCTTGCCCACCCACACTGCCCCCTCCAGCTACAGCCCTCTCCTCCTCCAGCATGAGACACACCTCCTTGAACTCAAGGTTCTCCCGGATTATCTCCATCTGCCGCTGCTCCAGCTCCTTCAGTTTCTGCAGGTAAATAGCTACGTCCTTTCTCATCAGGTCTGCGCTGTAGCGGCCCAAACGCTGCCATTCTCGCGACACCCTCTTCCCCTTCTGCCGGTCGTCATCCAGGAAACAGCACAGGTCCCGTAGCTCCTGGTTGTCCTCCTGCAGTTTCTGGTTCACGTCCTGATTTACATAGACACACACACACACATATATATATACAGGAACATAAGCACACACACATGCAGCTGTGCCAATTAGCCTGTTAGAGCAGCCATGTGTGTGTGCGCATGTGTGTATGATGTGTTTCTTATAGAGCTTAAATCATTAGTCCATTTGTCAGTCGACACATATAGTAGAACAAATATCTGGGAAACATTTTTCACTATTTTCTGACATCTTACAGGCCAAACAGTTAATTGAGAAAACAAGTGTCAAATTAACCAAGAATAAATGTAGGGTTTCCTCAATAAATAATCAACTTGTGGGCCTACTAATTAGTCATGCAAAAACGTCTATTAGAATTTCTTAGAGCCTAAGTAACTTCATTAAATGTTTTATTTTGTGCAATTAAAATCCAAAACCAAGGATACTCTGTTTAGAATGATATAAACAAGAAAAAACCCTAGCACTTTTTGCCAGGTTTGCTTTAAAAAAATGTAACTATTTGCCACCTATCAAGAGTTGGCATCTAATTTTCTGTTGATCATTTGTTACAACCCCTAAAATTTTGTTCTAAAACTGGGAATACTCAACATAGTTTATTTTTCACTAGTTCATACACCTATAAATATTTATACATTTTGGTCAGAAAGAGGCTATTTTAATATAGTGCAAAGGTGCATTCATAATTATATGCACTAAAAATATTGTAAATTAGTTCACAGTTTACAATTCTCAGGCGTCCATCATTCTGTAGCCTATTCTGTGTATCCCATGTGCAACAGGTTTAATTATTTTCCAATCCCGATTATCTGGTGGCCAGTTTTACAGTAACTGACAAAGTGTACATTTGGTCACATCACTGAAGGCTTGCTGTCTCGTGTACATATCACCATGTTTATTTTAGCCTATACACCAGCGTAAAACTCCAAGGAACCCCGTGCAACCTGGCTCCCCGTGGTCCCCCACCCTATCTCACCTTCAAACTCCGTATCTCGTTCAAGTGCTGCTGGAGTCTACGGTTCACCTCCCGCATTAGATTGCCGTGCTCTACGATGACGCTCCTCTTCTCGGCCTCTGCCCTCCTCAGCCGCCGCACCAGCTCATCTTTGGACCACTTCAGCAGCTCCTCGTCGTGTATTTTAGAGATGTCCTCCGGCGTGCTCTCTGCGCTTCTGGACATCTGCGGCGGCTGCTGCTGCATGCCTTTCTCCTTCCTTGTAAACTCCGATAGAGATTGGCAGTGGAAAGTAGGCTACCGTGTCTTTTAAATATCAAAGAACAGACAAACCAAATCTCAAAACACACTCCTGTTCCCCAAACCCACCTTCCTTATGACCGTGGAACTACATCGCTTTTATTTTGACCGTCTCTCTCCCACGCCCATGCCGCAGCTCCAATATGCACCTGGTGTCTGCTACTATAACCCTGCTATCGAAGCATCAGTTTGCATGCTGTTGTCTCTCCGACTGAGCCCTTTGCCAGCTTGGCGAGGCAGTTTCTCTCCAGGCGCATGTCGGCCGCTTTGCGCACTCCCGCTGTAGTGGCGCAAGGAGATGTTAAGCAGCATAGCCGGAGAGCTCAGTACGTTAGTGTAGAGAATAGACTCTCTTCTCTCGCTCCTTCACCGTCCCCTTCTTATGTCGCCTTTTCGTCTTGTTGCGCCATCTGGTGTAGGAGAAGGTATCTGGCCACAGCTGCAGTCGTACTGTTAAATGGTTGCTCGTGTATCCTCCCACAATCCAGAGACATGCAGATTAGGATGGTGATTCTAAATTGCTTCTAGATGCGAACGGTTGTCTGACTGGCAAACCAATTCATAGTGTACCCCGCCTCTCGCCCAGTGTCAGCTGGGATCAGCAAATGAGGTTTTCACACTGAATCAATCTCAAAATAAACAGTAAAAAACGTTTTAAATAGAAACCAACATAAACCGTGTCTGTCTTCATGTTCAGTCATTATCCAATGATTATGAACCACGTGTTTGCAAACTTTCTGAAAACACAGGATTTTGACATTTATTCACTGAAAAAGTTCATCACCACCACAACATTTAGTCTTTTCATTCCAGAAAGTTTTTACAAAACTGAAACGTCTTCACCTTCAGATAAACTGATAGTTAATGACTTTTAAAAATATGTACTATTACACAATGAATGCAGAATGTTATACTGGTTTTGGATGTGACCATACTAAATTAGGAAGCCGAGAATTAGACTTCAAAATTCACAATTCAATCTTACCAAGTTAGTATGCCACTCAAAACAAACTATAACAAATACAACCATGTACTGTATGCCAAGGTTTGCCGTTAAATAACTGATAGGTAATAACTTGCAAAATCATAATTTGAATGTGCATGATGAATAAAAAACATTCAGAAGTCTCCATTGAAATGAATTACAATGATCAACATGTGAAACAAACATCAAATCCTTCATCCAACCATCAGCTGCAGTATACCTTTTTATCTTCTGTAAGATCAATGGGGGGCTGGAACCAATTTATAATGGTGCTTTAGGGAGATGACAGAAAAAAGGTGTTGGTTCAGAATTCATAATGCAAACTTCCATCTTCCAAAACCAATAAAGAATTGCCACTGAGGCACATAGAAGGGTCCTTTCAAATATAGTAAGTTACAACTACACTTAGTTTCCAAAAGCAGTATGTGAAGCTGCACAAAGAATGCAAAACATCCTGGTAACATATTGGTTACAACTCCAAATCAGACACAGTTGGGATGGCACATAAAATCAAAATTAAGACTGTACTGTGCCAAAAAGAAGCCAAAATCCAGGGTCAGTCATGGTCTGGGGTTGTGCCAGTGCCCTTGGCAAAGGTGAAACGTCTGTGATGGCATGATTAATGATGAAAAATACAGAGATGTTGGAGCAACACACGCTGCCTTCAAGACAACATCTCTTCAAGGGGCGCCAATGCATATTTCAACAAGACAATACAAAATCTCACACTGCACACATTACCAAGGCCACTGGAATTTATTTTATTATTTTTTTTGTAGAAATGATTTAGGCTACTATTTATTAGGAGGCGCTGAACATACATTCAACACAGAATAGCTTCACACTTGATGAATATGAAGAATAATGTGCATGTTGACCTTCTTAACCCACGTTTAAGATGAACAGCATTTGATGTAACTTAATATTCAACTGGAATGAGCCAAATTTTCAGTACAAATGCATTAAACGGCAGTTCCCTATTAAAAGTTGCTATAATCAAATTTACAGCATAGACTAGCTTAGGGCTCTTTAAATATGAAGAGTAGCGTGTTTGAGTTTCTTGAACCACTTTTAAGAAACACTGAACAGGAATCATTTGAGAGCTTGAACAAACCTCTAAGGAAAAACTTGAGGACATCATCAGTTACAGTCTAATTAGTGGTGACTTTCCCTTTAATAATTTGTGTTTACATTCAAGGTCATGCTCATATACAGTACAGCACAGCAGAATGTCTTAGACAAGCATATTTTCAGTATTTCATCTTTCTCTGTAAAACCTGTATTTCAAAGCAATCATGAGTATTATAATTTTCATGCCTGAATACACACACATCAAGATGTGTAATAATACCATTTTATTCATTAGGCCTATTAGTAAACCCTCAGCCAAACCTTAAACATCCATTTAGGCTGCTCCAATCACCCCTACCATAGATGCAGGAAAAGCAGCGCAATGGCAGCTGGCTTGACTGGGTTTATTAACAATCCACTTGAGCACAGTTTGCAAACAGTAGTTGCACAACTCCCAGTCATCAATGAAAGTGCACCATTATACTAATGTATGGCTACACTGTGCAACTTCACCACAGGTCTGTTTCAGAATAATGAGTGTGATGCATTTCTGGACTCCCCCAGAAATTTACAACAAACCATAAAACCATGGAAAGTTTTAATAAACATTTAATTAGTGGGGGTGCGAAACTAACTTTGTGTCTCCTCTCTCCCGTAGTGTGTCCTCTCTCTCTCTCTCCCTGCAGGTTGCCCTGGCTCTGGAGCTCTATGTTTTTTTATGAGCAGTCACCGGCTACATGAACTTGACCAGTGTTCGATTGTTTGTTGTGTCCTGTTGCTTTTCTTTTCTCTTCTCTCTCCTCTATACACTCACCTCAACCAGTCAAGGCAGAAGGCCGCCCACCAAGAGCCGGGGTCTGTCGGAGGTTTCTTCCATTAAAGGGAGTTTTTCCTCCCCACTGTCGCCAAGTGCTTGCTCAAGGGGGATTTGTTGGGTTTTCCCGCTGTAATAATAGTGATAACAGTAAGGTCTAGACCTTACTCTGTAAAGTGTCCTGAGATGACTTTTGTTGTGATTTGGCGCTATACAAATAAAACTTGATTTTGATTTGATTTGAGTGTACGTAGCTCTGCTGGGTGGCTGGGCTGGGGCAAACTCAGAGAGGGGTGGCACATTTGAAATACGTATAAAAAGTTCACTCCTAGTTTTACAAAATAATAAACAATGTATCATTAAAAATGAGATGAGGAGGTGTCAAATTGATATGAGGATTTATTCTCAGTTTAAGTGTTGCTTGAGAACTTACTGATCTGGCATTTACATAAGGCCAAGTAACATTTCCACCAAATCTACCACAGTTGAAAAGCTGGGGGAAATAACTTACTCATTACTTCCAGTGGAAATAATAGTATATTGCATCTGGACACAAAATCTTAAGCCAAGGACACATTTATTACTTAAAAGATGCATGGTAACAGATATGATTAAAGATAAAAATGCAATCAACAAATTGTAGCTGAAAAGCAAGATACAAGAACTGCTAAGATTTGTAGTTGTTGTACTGCCAAAAGGGAAACAAAAATAAAGCTGCATGTCTAAACTTCAGAAAAGTTTTTCTTCTGGCGGAGAGGAGACTGCACATTCCATTGCCTCAGTCCACAAGTTCTGAAAATGAGGAGAGCAGAATTGTAAACTACACCTTTTCCACAGAAGCTTTCTCCTTAACAAACCAGAGTATTAATTCAATGTATTATTGTGCAAGTTTTACCATTTATAAGAAGGTTAAATAAAAAGTGAATTCAAATATCCAAGACTAGTTTACAGAGGCACAGCACTGATGTTATTCACAAAGTTTTATTCTCCTCAATTCTAGTGACAAATCAGAAATATCAGACAGTTCTCTTCAAACCTGAACAAATAAAATCAACCCTCCCTGAATGGAGGGATACCACTGGTGAGAAGACATTAAATACAGTAATGTACAAAGGTATTATGTACTTTAGGGCAGGGACACACAAAGCACTAACAGTGACAAAGGCTGATCTCGGTGTTGCCTCATGTCTGGCCCAGTCGGGTTGAAAAAGTGGCAATTGAACACACCGCACAGACTACAGCCAACAGCCAACTAGCATGCAAGGCAGAGGTTGGCCTTCATTGCTGCTATTTTTTTTCCTGCTGCCTTGGTGCGTCTCTGCCCATCGATGTTTTCATTCTAATCCATCACTCAATTCAACTAGATATCCATGTGAGCAGTTTTAAAATCATCCTCTAGCATGACAACAAGCCCAAACATACAGCTAGCGCCATAGGTAATGCTGAAGTGGCCTAATCCAATATTTTTTTTTCCTCTCTACCTGATTCAAATCTGATTTTTTTTCATGGAAGTGTCAACAAACTGAATCAGATGTTTTCATATCAGATTTGGGCCACATTCATTTTATCTTGTAGTGGTTAAAAACAAACAAGGTACCAGTCCAGAGGTAATATGCAGAATAGAATAGTGTGTAGTTCATATATAGATATTATTTGTAATAGTTATGTAAGGGTGAGCTAAGTGTTTATGTAAGCTTGATCTGTTTCTCTTCTCTTCTCTTGCTCAAGCAAGGATATCTTGGCTGTGTCTTCCCTGTTTAATTTATGGGTAAACACCCAGAGCGAATTCCTCCTTAAATGGGGAATGGACATAGCTTCAGCCTTATGTGAAAAGTTTGTGTGCTCTGTTCATGTTTAAAAAAGGAAATGTGAGCTCAGGCCATAGAAAGCTGGGTAACTGCGAGAAGATAAAAGGTTAGGACAGCTGTGGGTTAGAGGAGAAGGAATGATGGTGCTGGAGTCATGAGTGTGCATTTGGACCCGGCTGGGGGGACTTTGGATTCTGACTGACTGTACCCTGTGAACAAGACTGACTGACTCTGTGACAATTTCCTTCTTTAATACTGTATCTATTCCATTGCATGAGGAGTGATTCTGTTCTCTAACTACCAGATTTGCTATCTAACTACTACCCTGTTCAGAATAATTGTAATATTAAATGATTATTTAAATTGGGATGATTTGTCTGAATTTAGTCTGTATTAGATTCAAACAACTACAATCTCTTACTTGCAACGGCCATCAAAATGGTGAGAGTGGAATCCATGTAGATCTTGGAATGTCTCATTCCTTTGATCATGTGCAAACTGCTAGTAATTTAGTGTTGTACCTCACAGACCAGGTAAAAAGGAGGACAGCAAAAAGTTGTGGAACTGTCCTGAATGGCAATTTTTGGGCTTTGGAGCTTTGCTATCGATAAACGGCACTATGTAAGATGTATCAGAATTTCATAAAGATTTCATACATATACTGTAGATAGTAGGAGACACTAAGTGTTGTCTTTTATGTACAGTCTTACAAATTATGAATATGTCAAACTGGAAAAGACTGGCCAACAATAACAGTGTCATTCCATGGAAACCGTACAGATTAGATCTTGGAAATTTATGATTTTTTAAAAATCATAATCAAATATCAAATTTTCTATTTCATAATGTGAAGGATATGTCAGAACTGCAATAAAACATTTAGTGAGCTCAGGCACCACATTTTAATTTTTTGCCCTTTATACTGTATCAAGATATCAGAGTGGGTTTGTTCCACCTCGTCAGAGGACAGTAGGTAAACCAGTTCAGTGACGGGGCAGGAAAAGTCAAAGTAATGTGGGCAAAATTCTCTGATTGAAGTTAACACCACAATCTGCAGCTAAATGAAAATTTCATGCTTTTATATAAATCCATATTAAAAATTCCATTAAAAAAAGTTTTTCCCATGTTTTTTTGACTGACAAGGTAGATGTGGTGTGCCTGCAAGAGAAGGTTTTGAAAGAAAAATGTACCAAAAACGTTCTAAAAGGATCTCAAGCATTTCAATGTCTTATTTAAACCCTTAAATGATAAATTTCTTAGTTTCACGTTAACGTAATACTTCATTAACGCCGACAATTATTTTATCGCGCATTAACGCAGTTTATTTTTATTATTATTATTATTTTGAAAGTCCATTGCCCACTGGCTCTGAATACACATACAGACACACCATGGGTCATAGGAGGGACGGGGTGTTGATCAGTACTGGCTTGAGATGGGCGTCATCATGTGTCTCAACCAATAAGACCATTTGAGGCGGGCCTAAGACCGCTGCAGCGCTCAGGTGAACTGGTCCAACTTGGCGACTTGTTTTTGTCAAAAAAGCGACTAGCGACAAATCTTGCGACTTTTTCTGGTGTTACTGGATTCTTTTCTGGTGTTTTGAAGACTGACGTGAAAGCATGTATCACTCTGCATTTACTGTCCTCAACGACCAGCGGGTGCTGCCGTGAGCCCCTCCCCCGTCCCAAAGCTCCCGCAGTAGCCTGGCGCAGCAGTTCCAGCTGCAGTCAGAGCAGAGAGGAGACCCACACCGCCCCGCGTCCAGACTGCTAATGAATCGCGCAAGCGCAAAGCCGCTGCTAAGCCCGGATAAAGGAGGAGGATGAATTGCTTAAATTTGATATTCTAGCATTTACCAATACAGGACAAAATTGATTTATGTAATGTGGGTCTAGACAAAACATTAAAGTCATGAAGTTATTTTGAGAAGTGATGGCCTATTTAAATGGCAAAATAAAAAACAAGCAAACCAAGAATCAACAGAAGAAAGTTCATTTGTAGTAGTAAACATATTTAGGGTGTTTTTACTCACTTTTTGTCTCTCCCATGACGTTATTCCTCTCTCCTACAGCGTCCTCCTACAATTACATGCAAATTGAATTTTATGCAAATTAGGCGATGACGCCATTTAGCGACTTCTAGCTACTTTAGGACAGCCAATAGCTACTTTCCTTACTGAGGAGTTGGCAACACTGTAACTTCCAGGGACAGAAAAATTGAGAAAGGTAAAGGACTCTTATGTGGACTTGTTCAGTTTAAATCTCTTCCACATGGCGGAGTTGATAGAACAAAAGTAATTTGTAGCCAGTGGAAAGCTGAATTTTCTTACCACCGGAGTACTTCGAGTCAGAAGTATCACTTAAATGCAATTGTTAGGTATTTTTAGTCAGATAGACATTGGTTAGACACTTGATGTATTAGAAATGTTTAGTGTAGACAGGATGTCTAACTGTATCAGATGTTTGTAATATGGTTTCATTTCTTCCTTAGTTGAACAATCTAGGCAAAACAAAGAGGTGTACCATCAGTACCAGGAGCTTGCTTGAGTAAATGTACTTAGTTATTTTCCAAAACTACTGTGTTGTTGGTGTGGACTGTAATATAAAAAGGTGTTTCTGTGAAAAATGACCTGGGAGAACTGGGAGATCCTTTGTCAGGAGCCTTACATATATAAGCTTTAGCTGTACTTTAGTATTTTGTCAGCATTGTACAGTAGCTGAATAAACCTTTGTGAAGTTAGGCCTACATTGCACTACCTGCAGTAATTTTTACAGTGCCTTGCGAAAGTATTCGGCCCCCTTGAACTTTGCGACCTTTTGCCACATTTCAGGCTTCAAACATAAAGATATAAAACTGTAATTTTTTGTGAAGAATCAACAACAAGTGGGACACAATCATGAAGTGGAATGAAATTTATTGGATATTTCAAACTTTTTTAACAAATAAAAAACTGAATAATTGGGCGTGCAAAATTATTCAGCCCCTTTACTTTCAGTGCAGCAAACTCTCTCCAGAAGTTCAGTGAGGATCTCTGAATGATCCAATGTTGACCTAAATGACTAATGATGATAAATAGAATCCACCTGTGTGTAATCAAGTCTCCGTATAAATGCACCTGCACTGTGATAGTCTCAGAGGTCTGTTTAAAGCGCAGAGAGCATCATGAAGAACAAGGAACACACCAGGCAGGTCCGAGATACTGTTGTGGAGAAGTTTAAAGCCGGATTTGGATACAAAAAGATTTCCCAAGCTTTAAACATCCCAAGGAGCACTGTGCAAGCGATAATATTGAAATGGAAGGAGTATCAGACCACTGCAAATCTACCAAGACCTGGCCGTCCCTCTAAACTTTCAGCTCATACAAGGAGAAGACTGATCAGAGATGCAGCCAAGAGGCCCATGATCACTCTGGATGAACTGCAGAGATCTACAGCTGAGGTGGGAGACTCTGTCCATAGGACAACAATCAGTCGTATACTGCACAAATCTGGCCTTTATGGAAGAGTGGCAAGAAGAAAGCCATTTCTTAAAGATATCCATAAAAAGTGTCGTTTAAAGTTTGCCACAAGCCACCTGGGAGACACACCAAACATGTGGAAGAAGGTGCTCTGGTCAGATGAAACCAAAATCGAACTTTTTGGCAACAATGCAAAACGTTATGTTTGGCGTAAAAGCAACACAGCTCATCACCTTGAACACACCATCCCCACTGTCAAACATGGTGGTGGCAGCATCGTGGTTTGGGCCTGCTTTTCTTCAGCAGGGACAGGGAAGATGGTTAAAATTGATGGGAAGATGGATGGAGCCAAATACAGGACCATTCTGGAAGGAAACCTGATGGAGTCTGCAAAAGACCTGAGACTGGGACGGAGATTTGTCTTCCAACAAGACAATGATCCAAAACATAAAGCAAAATCTACAATGGAATGGTTCACAAATAAACATATCCAGGTGTTAGAATGGCCAAGTCAAAGTCCAGACCTGAATCCAATCGAGAATCTGTGGAAAGAACTGAAAACTGCTGTTCACAAATGCTCTCCATCCAACCTCACTGAGCTTGAGCTGTTTTGCAAGGAGGAATGGGCAAAAATTTCCGTCTCTCGATGTGCAAAACTGATAGAGACATACCCCAAGCGACTTACAGCTGTAATCGCAGCAAAAGGTGGCGCTACAAAGTATTAACTTAAGGGGGCTGAATAATTTTGCATGCCCAATTTTTCAGTTTTTTTATTTGTTAAAAAAGTTTGACATATCCAATAAATTTCGTTCCACTTCATGATTGTGTCCCACTTGTTGTTGATTCTTCACAAAAAATTACAGTTTTATATCTTTATGTTTGAAGCCTGAAATGTGGCAAAAGGTCGCAAAGTTCAAGGGGGCCGAATACTTTCGCAAGGCACTGTACATGGCTAGCAACAGGTATGTGTGTGTGTGTGTGGACATTCCTCAGTCTCATCCAGTAAAAATAATAATAATGCTTTACCACTCTCTGCTGGTGCTTGTGGTCCATAGCAGTAGTGCTGCCATACCAGACAGTGATGCAGCTGGTCAAGATGCTCTCAATGATGCAGCTGTAGAAGTTGCAAAGGATCCTAGGTGACATGCCAAACCTCCTCAGCCTCCTCAGAAAGTACAGCCGCCGTTGGGCCTTCTTGACCAGCTGTGTGGTGTTAAGTGTCCAAGTGAGGTCCTTGCTGATGTGGACACCCAGGTATTCGAAGCTGCTCACCCTCTCCACCTCGAGCCCATAGAAAAACAGCGGCTGATGAGATCTCCTCTCCTTCCTCATGTCCACTATAATCTCCTTCGTCTTGTCGGTGTTGAGGCTGAGATTATTGTCCTTGCACCATGACACCAGACCAGTCAACTCCCTCCTGTAGGCTGCTTCAACGAGCCCTGGAACAGCAGCAGCGCCAGGAAATGAGGCCAACACCCCCTCAGCCCAAGGAAGAAAATCCCCGTCGGGCGATTCACCAAATACATCCTCAGAGTACAATTACAGGGATCCAACACAAGATGGGGATGATGATTCACCAGATACTTCTCCTCTACACCAGGCAAGCGCCTCTGATTTTGACTTGTTAGAAGAGGCTGTAAACAATCTGTTGGACCGAATACACTCATCTCAACACCAGACAGGTTCGGGCTCCCATGATAACGCTCACAATGAACAAGAGAATCAGCCGGAAAACGATCAACAGCCGTCCCCCTCCACTTCATGACCCGATCAGGCTGCGTATGAACATGATCAAACACCAGCTGAAACAACGACCGTGACTAGAGCGAGATTCAATAACTCTGAAATAAGACATTTGTTAAATATCGATCACGAGCCTGAAGTAAATTATGGAAATTTTTACGGTAATGTCATGGGGAGCGTGACTGACATGGTCCAACAGGCGTTAGACAGATGTAACCTGGGAGATCTTCTCCAGCTTGAATTAAGGGGTGAAGCGCTCCGGAGAAACGTCTCGGTGATTGCTAATGCCTCAGATGGCATGGATCTGACGCGGTTCCAGGATCTGTTAGACCAGGCGATACAATCCAATTTCTCAGTGCTTACTGACGGGAGTTAAAAGCTAGTAGAGCAAACGGTTACCAATCCTAACAGCGAGAACATCTGAATGTATTTCAAACCTCTAACGCTCCAAAAGATCAGCCGTTATACATGTTCCTATTTGACAACCATTATTACGGTGTAAAAAATCCTAGAGCGTTCATCGGTTCCAAGTATTTTTGCGAATACTGCCACAGAGGTTATAATAATCATTTGGGACACAGGTGCTCAGGCCACTGTAACGTTTGTTTTAGTGCCGACTGTGCAGGCACACAGAGATCCCTATCAGACAGTGTTGTGTGTGACCGCTGCAACAGACTATGCGCATCCCCATACTGTCTGATGAAACACAGGGAGATGACATGGCACCCCCAGGCTGAAACGCATGCCAGCCTATGCCAAAACCGTAAAAAATGCTTAAAATGTTCGAGACTGTATTATATTCCTCTGAGTGAACAAACTAAGCCCCACAAATGCCCTGAGTCCACCTGCTACACCTGCGGAGGCATAATTTACGATGATGATGATGATCATAAGTGTTACATACAAAGCCTCCCCATGCCTGAAAAAGCGGATCATATTCCAGCTAAAAAACTAATCTTCTACGACTTTGAAACATACCCTGATAAAAACGTGTGCACGTACCATTCTATATGAGCTCCATAACAGCGAGCGGCCTGAAATGGGATCATTTCGAACCAGATTGCGCAGTGAAATTTCTAATGCATTTCAGAAGGCCCCACTATCGCAGAGCGGTGTTTTTAGCTCACAATTCAAAAGGTTTTGACGGCCATATTCTAGTCAGCGCTATGCTGTCTCTGGGGATTAAACCCCAACTGGTTCTTCAGGGTTCAAAATTGGTATTATTCACTGAGCAGGACTTTCAACTAAGGTTTATCGACTCTGCAAGTTTTCTCCTATTCTCGTTAGCAAGTCTACCAAAATCTCTCGGTTTCACAGACATTTTGAAAGGCTTTTTTCCCCACTGGTTCAGCTCAGCGGAGAATTTGAATTATGTGGGGCGTTATCCAGAGCCAGAGTTCTACGGCTGTAATCAAATGACTCAGAAGAAAAGAGAGGATTTTATGAGTTGGTACTCCACCGTGTGCCACGGCACGTTTGATTTTGCAAACTAAGCAATGCGCTACTGTAAAAATGACACTATGATTCTCATGAAAGCTTGCATGATTTTCAGAGAAAATTTCATAACCGAGACGGGTCTGGATCCTTTCAAATGATCCATTAGTACGTTTCTTTTTAGAGTCAATCTCTAAAATCGAGTCATAGCAGGCATAGACCATCAGTGTAACTTGTGTCGGAGGGGGACCCTGAATCTCATCTCGAGCCTCAGAGTGCCTGTTTTCACAGGGGCTAGAGTGCTGGTGCCCTGGTGCGGGGCCAGATTGAATGCGAAGAGAGTATACCCTTGTTAAAAATCTTTTATATTGAAACACATCGGATAGTCTTTCAGGTGGCGTGCGGTGTTTGTAATGAGGTTATAATACTCTCTCACTGCGAGGTTGTTTTCAAACTGAGGCTGGAAGGGTTTTGCTGGGATCTGCCTCCCATCTTGGCATAATGCCAGGATCTCAAGATCCGCGTGTATAAAGTTGAAGGGGTTTAGATCTCTCCTCCCTGTAAAGGCCTCATGGTTTACCATAGCTAATATGCCACATACTGAGGCAGAGTACCTAGAAAAAAATTTTCTTGTGTGCAGATCCTGGAATTGGCCGGGATGGAAAAGGTTTTCACGTTCACTCTTGAAATTGGGTACAGCACATTGCTTCAGGTCAGAGCTGAAGAATGACCTATGCGTACAGCGGGTGACAGTCACTTTTTTAACAAACAGCGAAGCTCCCAAAATATGCAGGCAGTAATCAGCGTTAGCGGGATGCATAAGACAGAAAGAATCGCTGGCTCTTGTGAGCTTAATCTTCAGATCTACAGAGTTTAGCAGAAGTCTCTCGCAGAAAAGAATATCTGCGTGCAGAGGTCCTATCAAGTGAAATTCTCTCGATTCCGTGCTGAATTTTGCTCTCTCCACAAGGCCTTTGTTAGGCCCGTTGTTAATAACCAGAGAATCCATCGCTCCTGAGGTGTCTTGATAGAAGAGGCCTGAGCAGAATTGACTTTTTAGCATGTCCGGGGAATAGTTGAGCAAAGCTTCAATCATTGCCCTGTAAGGATGAGTGGCACTTGACTGAGAAATTAATCGATCCCCCAGGGTCACATCGCATTTGCTGAATATGGTATTCAAAGGATAATTGATGATCCCTACAGGGGCGTCGTTGGTCAAATCCGTTCCATCTGCGTTGGTTATTTTCAGCCTTAAAAATAGCAGCGTTTCATTCAGGTTGATGTACTTTTCACCCTCGGCCGCAACGTAAAATTCTAAAGGTCCCCTGTCAGTAATCAAGGCTATAGGAGAAATTTCTACATATTGCCTCTCTTCTAGCATAAGCTGTGAAAAAGGACAGGAAAATAAATCCAGCTGGGATAAACCGCATTCTGCCGATTTATAGTGCACTAGACACATGGTGTTTTTTTTTTAAATTTATCAACACTCTTTAAGGCAGAGCTCTGCTGTTTATGTCTACCTCCCACTACCGTTTTCTTCTTATTATTCTTTTGAAGCTGTTTTCTTCTTTTAAGGGGTGGTAAACGTTCGCCGGGTGGGCGTCTCTGGGGTCTTCTGGCCAGCACTGTAAAACCTGAGCCCTCCTGATCAGCGGTGTAAGGCCCTTGGTTAGAGGTTAATCTAGTAACGTCTCTTTACTGTAGGACCCGTATCCCAGCCACTCGTGGTGTACCTTGTATTTTTGCTCATCCGCAATAAATGTGGTTTAGCCAAATTGAACCCGGTCTTCATCAAAGGCATTAGAAAGCGAAATAGTTTTGAAAAAATTGCTCCAATCCCCTTGCCATATTGCGCATTCAATCCGCTAAATCCAGAAATTCCCGAGCCTGCAACCTCCCAGTCCCCTTTTAAATCTATAGGCTGCGCAAGATCTGTGCAAAATTGAGAAGCTGTGTTATCTTTAAAGACATCTGCGCTCGTGTTTGAGGGCAAAGTCATGTAAAAACCTGAGCTGTCCATGTTTCACACGTTTACCACATCCGATGCTTTCACATAACTGTTAAACTTGTCAGGCCAGTTTTTCCATTTAACGAGTACATGCGCGACCCCTCCATCCACATGAAATGCTTTGTCTTTGGAAATTATAACTTTCTGCAGTTCTGATTCATAAAAGGATCCTTCCACTGGCTCGTTATCGTAATCACAAATTTTGTAGACAGGCGGTATCCTAGAAACGCACTCTGTTATTTTAAATAGCTCATCAGTGTATCCCTGAGTGTACTTTTTGTCAAAAACTCTTAATTTAGAGATCCTGACCACATCTCCAACCTTAAAATTCATCTTTAACTTTGATTTAAAACGTAGAGGGAACGAACCATACAGATTTTGAAAAACAGTCAGGGCATTTTCAGAATTCGCCTGCGCTGGGGCCATTTTGATGCTGGAATGATAGCCGTTATTGTAACTTTGTACAATTTGTTGAAACACGTATAGCGTCCGCTCCCTGTCCACGTATAAACGCACTTATATCCATCATAATTCAGTCTGATGTCCGATCTAATCCTTTTTAAATGAATATTCAATTGATTCAAAATGCTCTCTTTACTGTAGGACCCGTATCCCAGCCACTCGTGGTGTACCTTGTATTTTTGCTCATCCGCAGGGACTGGAATTTCAGGCTTCTCGTTCCTAGATCAGTTTGAATCAGCTTGGGAACACCGCTCTCTGCCAGGATTGAAGCAAAAGCGTCTGTCACTTGTTTAGCGGTTTTATTTTTAATAGGTCTAACATATGCCTTTTTAGAGAAAACATCGCTCACAGTCAGCAGAAATCTATATCCATTATTAAAGGAGGAGACAGCTTGCATGTCACAGAGATTGGCTTGAAATTGTTTGAGCGGTCTAGAGACAAACACTCTGTTTCTCAGAAAATGGACCTGTACAGGTTTATGCAATGTATAAGCATCCTGCTTTGCTAGAAATTCTTTGACATGAGCAATGTTTATTTTCTTGCCAGTCGCCTGTTCTAAGGCCCTGTGTAAAGCCTGCACGCCCGAGTAACTACCGGTATGAGCCGGATCGTAATAAATTTTTTTCATTAAAGTCTCAAGTTTGGAAGGCATGTTTTACCTTAAGCGTAATCTTATTCTCTGCCCCCTTATTCTCTTTTACACCTTACTATATA
>NW_018128179.1:356388-357182 GCF_001952655.1 Monopterus albus | reverse complement strand
CCCCCCACCTGTTAAAAATCTCCATCCAAGTTATACAGCGTAGGTTCAGAGTCTCCTGAAATACACCACAATCTGTGTTGAACCTATACATACTCATTACACCGTTTTTATCCCCTAGCCCCTGTGCCACAATTTTGTAGTACCAGCGCCCCGAACTGCTGCCGTGTGTCTCCCACACGGCTTTAAAGATCCTGGAATTAGCTCTTGCCTGCGGGGTGCTGCTGCTGCCGCCGGCCACGGAGCTCTCGCTCTGTCTCATCACGTTGGTCAGCGGGTCGCGGGTGTTTTCAGGCTATTCTGCAGGATATCGTCTTTTCTTTATTTGCTGGGTCTCGGTTCTCCTTCTCTTCCTCATCATCATCATCATCATCATCCTCATCATTAGCATCTTGGTAGCTTCCAATGAGATGTTCGATCACTATACATCTCAGGACGCCCCAATCATTCGCTGTAATTGGAGTCCTCAGTGTCTCCGGAGTGAAAATTTCACCTTCTCTCAGCTGGTACAGGAACAGCTCGCCGGTTGTATACTGGAACACGTACCCGCAATACCCTGACAATAATTTCAACTCACCACGAAGCGAAGCATTCGGGGGCTTTTGAATCCTGCAGAGCTGCATGGTGACTTTTTTCGAAGCCTGGGACAGGGCTGACTCCTCGGTCAGCATCACCGGTACGTTACTGATAACGCCATATGATTTCTCGATAGGAGTGGATGATGTAGCCATTTTTCTCTCTCGTTATTATAGGCTGCTTGCTGAAGGAAATGATTTTTCAGTGATATAATGCTGCAA
>NW_018128179.1:350010-356236 GCF_001952655.1 Monopterus albus | reverse complement strand
CACCTCTACAATTACTCAAACCTAACTCAAGGACATCTGTCGTGTCCTCTTTCGAAACTAAATATCTGGTCAACTATATTTAATATACAAATCACTACTATACTTTCTATATACCTTTTGTTTTATTCACTATATAACATTACAAACAGAAACCCCAATAATAACAGTTATGTCTTTTTTTTAAAATAGCTGTTTCATGCCTCTGGAATTACTCAGACCTAACTCAAGGACATCTGTTGTCTCCTCATTTGAAACGAAATATCAGCTCAACTCTATTTAATATACAAATCACTACAATACTTTCTATGTACCATTTGTTTTATTCACTATATAACATTACAAACTGCATCATTACCAGGTCTTTATTTGTTAGATTCATCTTTCAATGGCGAGAATAGGTGTACCCCCTGGTGATCTTTGACCTGAGAGAGGAATTTACACCTGTTGCGGGAGGGGGAGTGAAGGGGGTGAGATGGGGGCGGGACAACGCTTCTGATTGGATAACCTTTCACCTAGAACTGTCAAATCCAGTTTGATGAAAGCCAGTATCTATACTGTGTGTTACATTGTTTGAGATTTGCTGCTACTGTGTAAAGGGAAAGGGAATGCTTCTGTTAAAAAGTACCTTATTTGTTTAAAGTGTTTGCAAACCAAATATTATTGCACCTTTGTTCATATAGTAGTACTTAAAAATACAAGCGCACAATACACTACTTTTGAATTCATTATTGAATGCTGCTCATATCAATGCAGTTAATCGCAGTTAACTCAGAAAAATCATGCAGTTAACACGATTAAGGATTTTAATCATTGCCCAGCACTAATATTTATTTAGATTATTATGCAGATGATTATACATGTTGATTGAAACATGGAGACAAAAAAGCAGTTCACTTACTGATGCTCGTTTGACCGCATGTGAAGAACACTGGTTTCACTGACAAAACCTGTGGCAACACAGGAGAAACAGATTAATATAAACCAGGGGTTTTCAGGCAGTGGTCTGCAAGGCCCCTGATAGTCTGGGAAGACATTACAGAAGGGCCCTGACCATGCATTCAATAATGTAGTTTCACTGTGGGAATCACTATTTTAAACACATTTTCATGTATTGTTTTGAGTAATCAAATTCATGCAAATATATAAAATTTTGAACAGCCAAAACTGACTTTCTGGATTAAAATACTGCCCCTCTAGTCTGTCCACCACACAACAGTGGTCCACAGGTTGCTTCTTAAATACAGTGGTGGTCCCTGGGTCACAATCAGTTGAAAACCCCTGCTCTAAACCTACAATTCAAACCTGTGTACCTCACAGTTCCTTTTTTCAGTTCTGAAATAAAGAACTAGTGCATAATTTATAACTGCTATCTGATGAACCGATCAGGGAAACTAAGTGAATGAGTAGCTTACTTGTTCCTCGGTCAGTGAAGATGGCACTGACTCCCCCATCAAAAGTTAGGTTAACACTGACACCTAGATCACAGGACAAAGGACAGAGTGAGGGGAGTAAAAAGCCAATAAGAGTAAACAAGCATAAAGATTCAGAGAACCCATAATTTCAGCTCAGTCCATGGTCTGTAATCCACCACTGGTATGTGTTAGCCATAGCAAGCTTGTTAGGCTAATAACTCATCACCAGCTATACAGATGTGGCTGTATCATAGTGTGTGTTACTTGAAAACAACCAGCACTGAATATCAGGTGTGTGATGTGAGATGTGTTGTAGAGATTGGAACAGCTTATACCTTTTGGTGTGCTGATGGCTCTGTCATTTACAGCTCCTTTAGGCATCTCTGGAGACAAAGACACAAAACAGGCTGTCACTATGTCCTATTGCTGTCACTGCCTACTGATGTTGGCAGGCTGTCACTGCCTACTGATGTTGAATGGAAAACTGTCAGTTTAAGTGTCATATTTGGAAGAACCAAATCTTCTATGTTGTTTTCATAACTTAAAACAATGGTGCATTAAATAAAGCCATCTTCACGCACCACCTCAGCACTGGTAAAAGCTATGGCCGGAGACATTATGTTTTCAGGTTATCCGTCTGTCCCATTCTCGTGAATGAGATATCTCAGGAACGTCTTGAGGGAATTTCTTCAAATTTGGCACAAACGTCCACTTGGACCCAAGTATGAACTGATTAGATGTTGGTGAAGAAAGGTCAAGGTCATAGTGACCATACATTCCCATCTGTCACAAAGTTGACTATTTCTGCTCCAGCACACTGACGGGAGACCGCTGTGCAGTAGACATATCTACTATGTGCAGATATTATTGCAAAACATACATGGTATATATCCAATTGCAAAGGATGCAAAAAAAAACGTGAAGTACCTCTAATAAAACCCTGGAGGATGGGAGTAGCAAAACCTGATTAATGGAACGAAACTCAGAAGGCTGAGAGCTGGTTTATAGTCACAGTGACCTTATGTCTGCCCCATTCTTGTGAATGTGATATCTCAGGAACACCTTGGGGGAACCTCTTCAAATTTGGCACAAATGTCAATTTCGACTCAAGAACGAAGTAGTAGATTTTGGTGGTCAAAGATCAAGATGACTGCATCCTCATGTCTGTTCCATTTCATTGCCTTTTTCCTGTTTAAGGAGTCTGGGTCATAGGAGCCTTCGATAGCAACTCTCCCCATTAAGATTTAGGGGATGTTTCTACAAAGAATATTTACTGTAGCTTTAAAAAGCACTGTAAGTCTACTTTTTTAATATAAAATACAGGTTTTCATATTCTTGCTATGTGACATCTAAAAAATATGCTGCATTTTCCACAGGGCAATAATTATCCATTTTCAAATTAAAATGTTCCGTGACAGAAATCTGCCAGTGTCTAAGACAGGTGCTCAAACAGCATCATCCTTGAACTCACAGAAATATTTTTTGTATGAGTGCTGTGACCTCTGACACTTGAGCTCCTAACTAGGGCTGGTTGATATGGCCAAAAATATAATCACAATTATTTTTCTTAACATTGACTTATAGTTATCAATACATGCGCTTAATAGCATTAAGGACAGGGGGCAACACATTAAACATGTTTCTTAGACTTCAAGCTTACACACAATGCATTATGCTGAACACCACTGAAAGTAAAAATATCTCCCGAGTGTACCTTTTAATTTGAAAGGGTTGATTTTAATGCCGAATTACATAATTTATGGTTCTAAACTGTCATTTATTTTTGAAGAATAACTTCACAGTATCCTAAATCAGCATGGTGTGACATTTATACTTAATAGGTTCATGTAAGACAGCCTGCAACTAGAATAGACTAGCCACCTACAGTGCTGACAAAGTGTGTAAAAGTTGATCCAATTTTCTCCTATATTCTGCATAAAGTTGAGGTAGCACTGTTCAGGAAAAATGTTTCTATTCAAAGACTTTATAGCTAGAGTCAACCACTTTCATGAACTTTTGAAACCTGCTTTTGCCCCCATTCTTTCATCAAGTATTCTTCCATAAAATACACCATTACATTTGTCATGTCTTATCACACAGGGTAATGACTGAGAAGTCAGACAGAAGTGACTGCTCCTGTATCCCGATGGGGTAATTGTTCTGATGAGGGCGGACCCAAATGCAGAGCAGTTACTCATATATCATTGTAATCAGGGGACTTTTTAAAATACATATTCACAATCTTTTAATCACCTAGCCCTCCTCATGGTTACAACCTCTTCCACTGCTACACTTAGTGGAATTTGTGTCAGGTTTTTTTAAATATTGAAATAACCTCCAGGAATTGTACCTGTTCCTTCCAGAGCAAGCGAGTTAGACTGGATACATTCCTCCTGCCTGGATCTGTGCACCAGCCTGATAAAGCACAAACACACATTATTGCCTTTTTTCCCCACTAGATACCATGTAGATGCAGTCATGCATGTATACCATACTGAAAAAGGAAATCAGAAGAATCCCACAACTCATACACAAAACACATTGAGCAATCCTGGTGACCTAGGGGAGTTGCCTACCATACAACTGTGTCCCTTGAATTAGCCCTTCCCCCTCTCTCTGTGCCAGTTCCTGTTTGCATCTGGACTCTGAACTATCCAATATATGCCTAAAAATAATGTCTGTAGTCCTGTAGCTGAATAGAACACTGAAGGCTGGATTAAATTTGTACAAAGTGTTAATGGTTCACTCTAGGGATGGTCCATTACCAACGGCTGACAAACATCATGATGGGGAGTTGGCATAAAGACTTACTGCAAAACTGAGAATTAAAACTTACAGGGCTAACTTTTCTGTTCTCTGCTGTACCTACTGTATTTTAAACAAATAACTCCTAATTGTTAACAATAGTTTGGGCACAGCAGTGTCAGTGGCCAGTCTTGTTCGCAAAGCTCAGTGGAGAAATTGTTCATGCAGCTTCTGCTGATTGTTTAACTGATAACAAGCCAAAATGAAATTAAGTTCCCCCTGAATATCATCATCCATCACAATGATTCAAATGATTCACTGTTGACATCATCATATGCCAATTCCATAGACATTGCCTAACTCTAGTTTACCCAGAAATATGTAATGATCACTGGACATATGAACATACTGTACATCATCAATCAAATGCAAACAACATTCTGAGCCCCAGATGTTGATCAAAGATGCAGATGTTTGTAATGAAAACCTACCCATCAGTGTGCGGCGGTCTAGGAGATAGGCGATTTGGATGTGGTGGCTGCGGGGTTGCAAAGCTAAATGGAAGAAAGGGCCTGGACTTCACAGATACCTGAACTGAACCCTGAGGAGAGATCCAAATCATCATGATGCCTTCACTGACTGGGGCAAACTTAGGAGACACTGCCCTGCACATCATTAACAAAAACGCAAATTTCATAAAAAAAAAAATAAATAAATAAAAGAAAAAAAAAAAAAAAACTTTATCAATAGAAAATACTGCTTAGAGAAACAAATTACACATTGGTTATTGTATTATTTAGAGACTAGTGTATATAATAGTGTAGCTGCCTCATTTGCAGGTCATGGCTTCTCTAACTGGATAAGAATCCAAAACATCATAAAAGCACCCAAGAACAGAGGATAAGGAAACTGTGATCTCAACCTAATGTAGCATCTATGGAAAAAGCTAAATGAGAAGGTACCCTTCAAACCTGAGAGAAGTGGATTACTTTGTTCAAAAAGATTTGCCAGACCCTCAGTTGAGACATGTAGAAGTCACATTAAGAGCTTCCAAAAGCACTTGATTGCAGTTATTGCCTTAAAAGGGTGTGCTATAAAATATTAGGTTAAGAGTCCCAAAATAACATCTCTGCTGTATTTAATATAGAACAGAGATTAGTGGATGCCAAATAGTACTTACTCATTTTCAACATATTTCAGAGAAAATTCAGTTTTTTAAGTAGAAGACTATTCTGACCTGTGCAGTTGTAGTCTTGGCATCTCCTGTCAGGCTGTGGTTGTCCATCTGTTCCCTCATCTCTCCGTCTTTCTCAGCCGTCTTCAGAGCAAACTCCACCTCAGCTGCCAGCTGTGCATCTCCTGAGAAAAACTCCTTCACTTCATTACGGTAGTCCTGCATTGTCACCTGATGGGATTAATGGCATTATGTCATGCACGGAGTACTGTCACACAAAGGCTGGGTGTACTTACCTCAGGGTCATGCATAATTCAAACTCTCACTTTTAATGACTGAACATTCCCTCAGCCTGGAATTACACATTTGCTGAAGAAACAAGGTTAGGGTCAGCCAGAGGTAGGGATGGGTACCAAAAGGTTCCTATACAGTCGGTATCTACTGGACTGAATTACGATGCAGATTTCGGTGCCTTATTTCAGTGCCACTTAAATGCCTGTTAAATTAAATAGCAGCAGACGTCTTTACTGCTCCTCTTGTCTGTTCTACGATTTTTCACATCTTCTACATTTTCAAGTCTTTGAACAAATTCTACAACTATTAAAATGCCTCCAAGAGGGAAAAGAGCTAATAAATCAGATGCAAATGAGGATGTTGACGCAGAAGAGGATTATATTTCAGCGGCGCAAGTAACAGAGATGTTGAGTCAGCAGAAGCAGATGTACACCGCACTGTTGAGCCAACAACAAGATAACTTCAAAGGTTTTGTGCAACTACTTATGGAGACAAATAACAAGAGACTCGACGACATGACCAGAGAAATACAGGAGATAAAAACGAGTTTGCAGTTTACCCAGCGAGATGTGGATGTGATTAAAGCAGCCATGGGTGAACA
>NW_018128179.1:323930-349142 GCF_001952655.1 Monopterus albus | reverse complement strand
TAGCAGCATAACTAAGGGAGGGCTCAGGGTCACCTGATCCAGCCCTAACTATAAGCTTTATCAAAAAGGAACGTCTCAAGTCTAGTCTTAAAGGTAGAGAGGGTGTCCGCCTCCCGAACTGAGACTGGGAGTTGGTTCCATAGGAGAGGAGCTTGATAGCTAAAGGCTCTGCCTCCCATTCTGCTTCTGTGGACTCTAGGAACCACAAGTAAACCTGCACTCTGAGAGTGAAGTGCTCTGTTAGGATGATAAGGCTCTACGAGGTCTTTAAGATATGATGGAGCCTTGTCATTAAGGGCTTTGTATGTTAGGAGAAGGATTTTAAATTCTATTCTGACTTTTACAGGGAGCCAGTGGAGAGAAGCTAATATGGGAGAGATATGATCTCTCTTGCTCGTTCCTGTCAGTCCTCTGGCTGCAGCATTTTGGATTAACTGGAGGCTTTTTAGGGAATTATTGGGACATCCTGATAGTAAAGAGTTACAGTAGTCCAGCCTGGAAGTAACAAATGCATGGACCAGTTTTTCAGCATCACTTTGAGACAGGATGCTCCTGATTTTTGCAATATTGTGCAGGCGAAAAAAGGCAGTTCTAGAGACTTGGGTTATGTATGATTTAAAGGACATATCCTGATCAAAGATGACTCCAAGGTTCCTCACAGTAGTACTGGAGGCAGGAGCTATGTCATCTAAAGTAACTATATGATTAGACAGAAGATTTCTAACATTTTCAGGCCCAAGCACAATGATTTCAGTTTTGTCAGAGTTTAGAAGTAAGAAGTTACAGGTCATCCAGGCCTTTATGTCTTTAAGACATGCTTGAAGTTTGACCAGCTGATCTGATTAATTTGGCTTCATAGATAAAGAACCTTCAAATCCCGCTCACCAACGGCTTTGGCACAGATAAGATTAATGTTCATATGTGGTGACTTCAATATAGATTTGTTAAATCCTAACAAGCACACAGGAACTGAGGAGTTTATTAACACAATATATAGATGCAGTTTATACCCAAAAATTACAAAACCAAGTAGATTAACAACCCAGCATGCGACACTAATAGATAATATATTTACCAATGTTATTGACAGCAAAATGACAAGTGGATTACTTATAAATGATATTAGTGAATTATCTACCAGTATTTGTGGTTTATGATGGCCAGTATAGAAAAGAGAGGCCAAAAACAAATCTTTTCTATAGGAGGGTGATGAATGAACATGCTGTAAGGAGGCTAAAAGAGGATTTTATGGGGCAAAACTGGGAATCAGTTTACAGAGAGGAAGACTTAGATAAAGCAAAGGAGCAATTTTTAAATATATTTAAGGAAGTATATGACAGGAACTGTCCTCGTAAGCAGTATAAAAACAAAAGGAATTACAGTGGGAAACCGTGGATGAGTAAGGGATTACAGAATGCATGTAAAAAGAAGAATGCGTTATATAAGAAATTCATAAAGGACAGATCAAAGAAGGCGGAAGAAAAATATAAGTCATATAAGAACAAATTAATTGAGATTTTGAGGAGATGTAAGAAACTATATTACTCTAAAGTATTAGAGGATAATAAAAATAATATGAGAGGTACTTGGAATATATTAAATAAATTGATTAGAAACAGTTCCAGCAAGAGTAACTGCCCTCAATATTTTACGGAGAATGATTCACCGGTTAATAGATTGGAGGATGTAGTAGATAAGTTCAATAGGTTCTTTGTGAATGTGGGTCCTGGTTTAGCAAGAAGCATTTGTACAGATGATACATCCATCACTATAAATAATAATACAATCGAAAGGAACATGAGTTCTATGTTTTTGAAGCCCATAGTTGAAAAGGAAATTATAGAGATAGTGAATAAATGTGGTAACAAAGCATCTAGTGATAGCGATGGTATCACTATGACAACTGTTAAATGGGTAATTGAGGGGATATGCAAACCATTAATCCATATTTTATTATTAAAGGAAATGCATGAATGCATGCTGCTGCTATTGCTGCTTCATGAGCTTTTTATCTGCCTTGCGGCAAGGTTTACCATACCCTAACATCAATAAAGGTTTTGAAAATTTTTGAAAGCCCTTGTTTATACTATTTTTGATGGTAAACCCAAAAGCTAATCTGTAACAAACAGTGTAACTCTAATTGCTAATATTTACATTAGCATAAAGATTGCTAATGCTTTCAGCACATGGAGATATTAAGAATCCTCTATCAATGATCTTTGTTGATGACACGTCATCATACTGTACACCCATTACCCTATTATTTATCACATGAAAATGTAGACATCCTCTACATGTCTGTGCTGTGGTCTTACCTGGAGGTAGGCCATAAGATCTCCTAGGACAGGAGAGCGATTCCGCTCTAGCAGGCTCTTCAGGCTGATGATGAGAGGAACTGTGTTCTCTATGAAAGCCTTCTTCTGGACCTGTGAATCAAAGCAGGAAACAGAGGAGTTGACTTGAAAGCACCATACAATTTCATAATCATTTTTAAAGCTGAGGTTGTAGCTTTGAGAAGTGAGTGGATTTGGGTAAAGAATTTGAAAAATGAACTTCCAGGTCTTTCCCTCTGCCTCTCTACTAAGCATCAGCACTGCCTCCTGCAGCCCCTGCTCTCTGCAGGGAGTGGGTATGATTTAGTTGAATTGAGGCTATTTTAATAAGACTAAACAATAGTCTTACAATAGTCTGTTTTCATATTGTGATTGGACTGTGGAGGATTAATTATTAAATAATTTTACATAAGCATAGCCCACAGTTTAAGCGTGAATGCAGGAAAACACTAGATACATACTACTGGTTTTTGTTTTTAAGAAATCAATGAGCAATAGTCCTCGAGCAGAACTGTGTTGCAAAAGTGTTGGCTTAAATTTTTTTTTACATTTAACACTGAAAGCCACTGTTATGGCTGAGTGGAATATACAGAAAGCTAAACCAACAGTGATGATAAAGGTAATTGGTGGGGGGGGCTCACCTCCCCACACTTTGAAAACCCCTGCAACAGCACATTAACAGTACAGTTAAATGATGGAACTGAGTGAGAAGTTATCGTTGTCTCCTACCCCACTGCTCTGTTAATGGGTCGAGTCATTTAGTGATAAGGGAAAATACTGTTATACAATTTGAGATGTGCCATATGATTACCTGCAGCGTCCAACCACTCACTTGCAGTTCTGGAAAGTAACACGTTACAGTAATGTCATTACGTTTTTCAGAAATGAATATGGTAAGGAATTACTTATTTGCTCAAAGGGGATTATTTGGGTTTCTCTCTAATAGTGTAAGGTGTAGGTATTACTATGTAAAGTTCCTTAAGATTTTTGTTGGCACTATACAAATAAAGCTGAATATAACTGAATTACAAATTCATGTTCAGTAACAAACCTGTCTTTGTTCAGTGGACAGACTGAGATATGCTAATGTTAGTTTAACACAGGGACTCCAAGCAATTTCATGTTGCCTTGCTCACTTGCTATCTACTTTTAGCTGATTTGCTAACTTTAGCCACAGATATTGTACATGTACAGTTAGACTGGGAAGAGTTGTCTATAGCCACTAAAGCTACGCTCACTGCCAGAGGGGTCACTAAATTCCTCCAAACTGTGGGCTGGATGTTTGTTTAAAAATCATTTTCTGTTTGTTCACAAAAAAGAAGATGTGGGACCTGGATTTGGACCTGTTTAAAGGTGACAGGGGTTGAGAGTTGAGAAACAGTAAATAAGAACATTGTTTATGATGCAAAGCAAAAGAAGGTAATTTTTAAATTCATAAAAGTTTGAGTAATTTGGTAATTGCTCACCTCAGACACAACCTTCTTCTGTGCAGCCTGCAGGACAGCCTTAGCCATGGTGGCCATGTTCTCCTCCTCTGGTTCCTCCCCTGCTGTGCCTCCTGATGGAGCACATACGGCCTGCAGCTTCATCTCCTTAAGACTCAAGATACTGAAGGTCTCTGACAAAAGTTCAGCACCATCTGCATCCAGAAGTAACTCCTCATCCGCAAAACATGCTGGTATAGGAAAAGGTAAGCAATTACAATAGATTTTTTTTTTCAGTTTAATGCTGCTCTAGGACCACAGCTGCGTTTCCACTAACGCACCCTGACGAACCACAGACCCAATATCTCCCTCAACCATCACCAAGCATAGCCTGTGGGGTGGGAGCGGACCGTTCTGCTTTGTTTTTCCACTGTATTGTCCCTCTGTAGGTCTCTGTTTAGAGGAGGGAGGGGCCAGTGCTCCTCACACACAGAGTGAGCTGTGTGTTGATATATGATGCTTGTAATGTGAATGCTTGAGGCATGAAGACAGACATTTATTCACCTGCAATTGCTCGGCTCCCCGTACCCTGCACGGTCCTGGTACTTAATTTTAGTACTACCTCCTGAGGGGTGCTGAAATTTAGCTCCCAGACCTTGCCTCCAAAGCTGAGTATAGTGGGAACACAAGCAGTACCTGTGACATGCATTAATTGGCTCAACGTCAGTCCCCAAGTGGAAAACCCCCACATGATTGATGCTTACTAATAGTCCAGAATTTACAATGAAAATGTCATAGGATGCTCAGATGTTCACTATTCATAACACACCCTTTAATGAAAAAGAGCCACAGCACATTTCATCGCTGAAGCCGTCACTAGAGAGAAAAAAAAACAAAACATTTAGATCAGATAGATCCGTGGTTTCACAGTGTTCACACTTAAAAGGGTCAATTTTTCAACACAGTATGTTGGTGGCACCCTGAGAGGAGGGAGGCAGTAGCCAGGGCGCATTTGTTAACTCTCCACCAGGGGCAGAAAATCCAACATGCAGGTCAGATGACCTGAATGTGTTCTACTGCAGGTTTGACAAACACTCCCCCCCCCTCAAGGTCCAGATGGCGTGACCCCCTCCTGCTTGAAAGTGTGCGCTGATCAGCTGGTCCCCATCTTCAACAGGTCACTGGAGCTGTGTGAAGTCCCCTCCTGCTTCAAATGCTCCACCATCATCCCAGTCCCCAAGAAAACCTCCATCAGTGGACTGAATGACTACAGAGCTGACAGCTGTAGTTATGAAGTCCTCTGAAAGACTGATGTTGGCCCACCTGAAGGACACCGTAGACCCCCTGCAGTTTGCCCACTGGGCAAACAGGTCAGTGGATGATGCAGTGAACATGGCACTGCATTACATCCTGCAACATCTCGACTCCCCAGGGACCTATGCACGGGCCTTCTTTGTGGACTTCATCTCTGATTCTCCATCCCGGACATCCTCCACTCCAAACTGACCCAGCTCACTGTGCCTGCCCCCACCTGTCAGTGGATTGCTAGCTTTCTGACAGACAGGAATCAGCAGGTGAGGCTGGGGAAAACCACATCCTGTACCCGGACAATCAGCGGCTTTGCAGCACTGTATCAGCAGTAAAGTCCTACAAATTCCTGGGCTCCACTATCTCCCAGGACCTGAAGTGGACGTCCAACATCAGGACCACCATCAAGAATGCACAGCAAAGGATGTACTTCCTGCTTCAGCTCAGGAAGTTCAACCTGCCTCAGGAGCTGCTGATACAGTTCTACAGAGGAATCATCGAGTCCGTTCTCTGCAACCAAACCGGACAAGTACAAACTTCAGCAGACAATCAGGACTGTAGAAAAGGTCATTGGTGTGAGCCTGCCCTCCATGGAGGACCTGTACACCTCACGGGTCAAAAGGAGGGCGGAGAGGATCATTGCAGACCCCTCACACCCTGGACACAATCTGTTTGAATTCCTCCCCTCTAGACGGCACTACAGGTAGTGTTGCTTTCGTCAACGAAAATTATGACTAAATATCGTCGTCAACAAACCTTTATCGTGTGACGAAAACGAGACGCAACGAAAATGCTGGTTATCCATTTTTTCTCATCTTTCAGCTGTTTCAGCAATTGATTTCAGGCATTTTCAGGACAATCTTTCAGCTTATCAGCATCCATACGCATTTACGACAGAAAATGCATTTCTCTAGTTATTGATGATCTCTCCTCGACCATAGCCCCTCTTACCTCAGGCGTTCCCCAAGGCTTGATTCTGGCCCTGTTATTCTTTTCTTTATATATGTCACCACTTGGTCCAATTATATCAAGACACAATGTCCATTTTCATTTTTATGCAGATGATGTTCAGATTTATGTGCCGCTGATACAATACGATTCTAATGCACTTGCCCGCTGCATAATTGTATTTACGATATTAAGCAGTGGCTATTGCAGAATTTCCTTCATTTAAATGAGAGCAAGACTGAATACATTGTTTTTAGCTCAGATCCAGCCACTGTTATATCAAGTTTAGGTGCTTCAGCCCCTTCATTTATGGATACCATGAAAAATCTTGGAGTGATATTTGACAGCAGCCTCAATTTTGATAAGCAGATCAGGTCCGTGGTTAAAACTAGCTTCTTTCACCTGGGACTCCTAACGAAGGTGAAGCCCTTCTTATCGCACGCAGACTTAGAAAAAACTATCCATTCTTTTATCACTAGGTGACTTTACTGCAATGCTCTCTATGTTGGAATCTCTCAGTCTCTTCTCCAGAAGCTTCAACTGGTCCAGAATGCTGCAGCTCGACTGTTGTCAAACACCCCCAGGTACGCCCACATCACCCCTGTTCTTCTCTCGCTACACTGGTTGCCAGTACAGTTTAGAGTTGACTTCAAGGTGCTACTATTTGTATTTAAGTCTATGAATGGCTTTGCTCCTCCATACCTGTCGGATCTTCTGTCTATTTATGCTCCGCGCAGAGCATCTGTCCTTGGTTGTCCCACAGTCTCGATACAAAAAATGGGGCGATCGTTCTTTTGCTGTACATGGCCCCAGACTCTGGAATTCTCTACCCCTGGAGCTACGGTCCATAACGGAGTTAGCGGCTTTTAAGTCAACTCTAAAAACCCACCTTCTTAGACAGGGTTTTGGTGCTTAACCCGCTTTACTTGCTCCGAAGGGACGTCTTTTAACTTGTTGCTTTATGCCGTTTGTATCCTGATATGGAAACTTTTTACTGCCACTGTTTTGAAAATCTGTGTTTTATTTTGCTTAGGTTTTATTGTTTTAGTAGTGTTTTTTATTAGTTACACATGCTCTGCTGTGAAGCATTCTGTGCTCCGTTGGAGTTGTAAAGTGCTATATAAATAAAGTTTTATTATTATTACTTCATATCATACTGTGCCAAATAAATAATCTGTTATACAGTACAATATTTGCTCAAAGATCTGTTAAATATGGTGTTGATTATTTTAGACAAAACATAGCTTCACTACTTGATTACATTTCAGATACTAATACTGTACTTTTAACAGCACCACATGTATTTAACCTTAATTAGTTTTCTGAACTAGAGGAAAAAACAAAATACAGTTCTAAGACTTTATTTAACCCTGGTGGGAAATTCACAAGCTACCCAGCAGTATCTAAAGTACTTCAAATTATAAGTAACTTCAAATAAACTTTTTGCATCCCTCCTCAGGCCTGCAATAGCAAGGCGCTACAACACCTGGCTGACCAGATACCTTGCATGGAACTCAAACATCCAAGCTCTTGACTCATTGCTTAGAAGATTTTAACTGAGCAAACCTCACCCATGAACTGCCCAAATACAGACAACATGCCAGTTGTCTCACCAGGGACAAAAACACACTGGACCACTGCTACACAGCAATAAAGGACACCTATCACTCTGTCCACTGTGCAGCCTTGGGACTCTGACCACTGCATGGTCCATCTCCTCCTGACCTACAGGCAGAAACTTAAAGGTGCAAAACCTGTGGTCAGTGAAGTGAAGAGATGGACGAGAGGCAAAGTCAGAGCTGATAGTCTGCTTTGACTGTACAGACTGAAGGGTTTTTGAAGCTGACCCCCCGTGATGATCTGTCAAAAAGATATGCATGGCCTCTTTCAGAGACAAAAGAACAGAAAGAAACCAGGCCCAGACAGTATGACTTCATCCTGTGCTAATCGGCTGGCCCCCATCCTCAGACTTATCTTCAACAGGTCACAGGAGCTGTGTGAAGTCTCTTCCAGCTTCAAAGGCTCCACCATCATCCCGGTTCCCAAGAAACCCTTCATCAGTGGACTGAATAACTACAGACCTGTCACCCTGTCATCTGTAGCCATAAAGTCTTTTGAGAAACGAGTGTTGGCCCATCTGAAGGACATCGTGGACCTCCTGCAGTTCGCCTACCAGGCAAACAGGTCAGTGGATGATGCAGTCACATTGCATTATGCAACACCCCGACTCCCCAGGGACCTATGCACAGGCCCTCTTTGTGGATTTCAGCTCAGCGTTCAACATCATCATCCTAGAATCCACTCCACCCTCACCCAGCTCACTCTGCCCGCCCATACCTGTCAGTGGATTACCAGCTTTCTGACAGATCAGAGGCAGCAGGTGAGGAAACCACATCCAGCATCTGACTCTTGCTTCACGTTTCTGACTATGGAACTACCAGAGCTGGTTTCTCAGTGGATGTGTTGCTGAGTGGCGAAAATCGATTAGAAACATGTACAGGCTGGTGGTGAACCATGGGTGTTTGTTTTGAGCTATGACTCTTGCGAACCCAGCCACCCTGGTGGTGTCCCAGCTGCACAGGACATTCTGCTGGAGGTTGGCTAGCTAAGGTAGAGCAAGGTCTAGGAGGATCCACACTGGCTACATGGGCCTTCTTGGCTAGGCTATTTTCCATGTTGCAAAATTGCACTTCCAATTTAGTTAGCTTCGCCTTCACTGCTGCTACAATCTGACATTTTTTACAAAAACAATTATTAAAGGAGGCAGAGAAAAAACTAAATGTGACACCCAGAGCAGAACTTGGATAGCTACCAAGCTAGCGTAAAGTGAAATTTGAAATTAACAATATATTTTGTAGTACAGGTGGTTTGAATAGTGCAGGCATATGTTACACCTCAAAAATGAGTTGATGAGTATAAAAGATAAAAGTACAGTGAGGAACGGAAGTATTTGAACACCCTGCGATTTTGCAAGTTCTCCCACTTAGAAATCATGGAGGGGTCTGAAATTCACATTGTAGGTGCATTCCCACTCTGAGAGACAGAATTAAAAAAAAAATTCAGGAAATCACAGTGTATGATTTTTAAAGAATTTATTTGTCTTTCACTGCTGAACATAAGTATTTGAACACCTGAGAAAATCAGTGTTAATATTTGGTACAGAAACCTTTGTTTGCAATTACAGAGGTCAAACGTTTCCTGTAGTTCTTGACCAGGTTTGCACACACTGCAACAGGGATTTTGGCCCACTCCTCCACACAGATCTCCTCTAGATTTGTCAGGTTTCGGGGCTGTCGCTGAGCAACACGGAGTTTAAGCTCCCTCCAAAGATGTTCTATTGGATTCGCAGGGTGTTCAAATACTTCTGTTCCTCACTGTAATCTGGAGATAATCCAGTAACAGGCACAGCATGCAGCACATGGACGGTAAACAGGAAGTTTAATACACTTACCGCAGAAACAGGAACAGCACACCTTCAATTAGTTTTCCAGTTTATACATTATACTGTAACACATGCAAGGGTGGCCAATTGTTGGGGCAGCGTGCAACTCTGAAGAGGCAGCACTGTATGTACGACTGTCTTCTAGCTTGGATTGGTGTTCAACTTTGATTTATTTATTGATTTTTTTTTCCATGTACCTATAGTTTTGATTAGTGTATTAATATTTGTGAAGTAGTTTGAGTTACTACAACTGTATGAACTGTGCTTTACAAATAAATGATTGGGGTTTTTTTTCCAGTTCTCACACACATGCTCACCTAAGACATTCTGATTGATCTTGTGTGTAAGAACAAAGCGCTGGGCATCTGTGAGGTACTCCAACATGAAGCGGTAGATCCGAAAACGCTTCTCACAGTGCTGAGAACCTTTCAGGGAGAACCGAACCTTTTCCCTGCAAATAAAAAAAAAACAAAAAAAAAAAAAACAAAACAAGAAATTAGTCAATGGATTAACAAAAATAATAGAATTAACTTTGCAAATTGTCTTTGCATGAACTTTAAGGACATACATCTATATATTGTACTCTTTTAGTATGTCATCTTTAAAAAAAAAAAATACATAAAAGAGAAATAAAGCCAAACATTAAGAGAATTTATATCCCCAAAGCTTCCTACCTCTCGCTTTGAGGGAACTTGTTGTAGGTCTTGTGTTTGCTGTAGGAGTTGAAGTGGAAGATGCACTCAATGAAGTGCTGGCTGAATATTTCTGTGTTCTTCTTCAGCAGCAAGTGGAGCAGGCAGTATTCACACAGACTAAGACAGGAAACCAGAGGTGCTTGGGTTTAATATTATAGTGGCCGACTTTATTAATCTAAGGTACTGTATGTGTTTTCTCATCTGCGTGCAATGTGCAGTGCCTGGGGAGAACACAGTATGAACTCATTTGGCAGGTAATATGCTATGAGTGATATGGAGAAACTGTCTGTGCACAATAACATGATCTTTGGTTTGAACATTACAGTAGTGATACAAAGATTTAGGTATAAACAACATCACTATGTGCTTATGTAGACTAGCAGACCAAAAAAAATAAATAGGCATATTGTTGGGAGCCCCAAGAAAATATGAAGTTTCAGATCCTCTCTATTGTGTGCATCTCCCCTTTTTCTCTGTGATCATAAACATGAATAAATGCAAATTATGAATTAATTGTAATTACAAGATAAGTCCATTAATCCTGGTGCTGAGCAATGTCACTTGAGTATTCTGCATGTGATTATCTTGAAACACAAACGGTGCCTCTTTTCAACCATAAGGTTGAAAACAAGCTACAACAAAATTTTCATTAAAAGTTGTCTTCCAAGCTTTACCCACAAATACACACTCACTGGACAAGTAACACTGGTCTCTGCACAGCTGGCTACGAGACCAGAGTATAGGGACCATCTATAAAGTGCCAGAAAAGCCATTATGATGATGCGTCAATGCAGCATCTAACAGTTGGCTATTACCTCTTAGCCTGAGGAGCTCGGTAGTTAACACATGCTGGCGGTGGATGAGTGTCTGTTGGCAAAGTTGAAATTATCACTGCGCTGTAAATTTACACTTGTTTAGGGCATGTTTTGATAAATCACCCTGACTGGCTTTTTACTCGCAATCGTGGAGGTTTTACTGCATGTACAATAGAACGTAAGTGTTGCCACCTCAAGTAATACATTTCACCTGCTCCCACTCTCTCTCTCCATTTTCAGCTGCTCTCTGCCCCTTATGTCCAGGAGCTCACCACACAACATGAAGCGGAGAGGAAAACCTGCCACACAAACACCAACACCATATTTTCTGATCTACTTATCTCACTCCCTGGTTGGTCTCTTTGAGCATGGAAAAAATGCTACCTGTCCTTACAAACTGAGAATCGAGGAACTTCGTATCTGTGCGCCCAAATAATTTTTCACATTCGCACACTCAGATTTTTACTTGCATATGCGAGTGAAATGCTCATACTGTAGAGCCCAGTCTATAAAATCATTATAACTAATGACAATTCACTGCACTATGAGGACAAAGTAGGAGGACTGGTAAGATTTGGTGTAGAACAATTGTGACTGATCATTGCCGTTAACAGGTTTTGGCTTTGCAGTAATCCGCCTATGTATTCATTTGATGTTTTGACCAGATTCCTCATGCTTCAAGGTTTGGTATACATTCGAGCTGGGAACATAATGAAAGGATGGTTCAAAAATATAAAAAAAGTTCATCAAATCCTGTTTAATCTTTCATATATAAGTGATAATCACTCCACTGAGTGGGCAAGGCTACAAGTGAATGCTACACGCAATGCATTTGTTTGATATTCTAACATACGTACATACTGTATGTTGTGTTTCTCCCTTTCCTGTACATGGGGAGACTGAAGTGAAGACATTCCTGAGAGGGAAATGGTAAATGGTCTTATACTTGTACTTATACTTGTAGTGCTTTACAATGCTTTGCAGCACACTCAAAGCGCTTTCACACCATTTGCCCATTCACGTTCCCACACACACCAGTGACAACTGGAGGTTTAGTATCTTGCTCAAGGAGAAGCCGGGAATCAAACTGCCAACCTTGTGGTTAGAGGTTGACCCATTCTACCTCCTGAGCCACAGCTGCCCCTAAAAGTCTGGTCCGGAGTCTGGTTTGGTTTTTTTATCCTCTCTTAGAGGACAATGGAGGGGGTTTTCATCCGTTCCGCTGTCGAACTTCCCTCTGGGCAACAGTCTCCATTTAGAAATTGCTGCTACCATGAAACCAGCATTACCCAGAAGGAGGGTGACTATGGTCTATTTCCTGGTTAGTAAAGATGGAACTTTGACAATGCAGGGGAACAGGTCTTCATCCAGAAATACAGAGTGAAGTTTTACAGCCTCAAAGTAGGGAAAATATATAGAAAAATGTGAGGACACGGCATATGATCTTACTATTATTAATCATTAAGGATATCACAATCCAGGATTAGGTTTTTTTTTTGGCTCAAGTACTGATCCAGTTCCTTTAATATTAAATATCTGCTGATACCAATTCCAGTCCAATACTTACTGTATATTTACCTACACTAAGTGTTCATTCAATATCTGACTTACTGAAATAGGTTTTATTAGCTTCAATTATTGATATGAATGAAAGAATAACTGGGAACTTACAGAACTAAACAGTCAGAGGGAATTTACGTCATCATCATCATCTATACAAGGTGTGATTTACCTTGCAATTGCAGGGTCTGGGTCTACCAGTGACACCACAAAGCGAAAAAAGAGAGAGCCCTTCCATTTTACAAATTCCTCCTAGAAAAAAAAGAGCAAAAGCAACTCTTTAGAAGCATACTGCACTACAAGGTTCCCAGAGAAGTGATGCTGGGTAGACCAGAATGTAGAAAATCACGCTGGATGTCAAATGCTAGTCTTTTATATTACCCTGTTATATTTTTTTTAATTAAATCAAAATGACTATTGTTAATTATTTTAACTTCATTTTCAGCCTGCAGTGTAGAAGATTTTTCACCTGGATAAGGTTGGTCAGCATGATAAGAGTCTGCTCTCTGATGACAGCTTCACTGTCTTGTAAACAGGCGGAGATGTTGGGGATGTAGTGATCCACGATGTTGGTGTATCGAACACACAGATCACACATAACCACCACCACACTGCTGCGAACAGCAACTTCCGTGCTCACCTCCAGCTCCCTAGCAAAAACTGGCAAGTACTTCTGGACTAGTTTATCATGCTGCAGACACAGTTTACCTGAACCAGATGCCAACAAAGAGGAATTAAATTATACATTAAACATTTGCATGGCAGTTAAAGCTATCCATTCACCATTATGAACAGTCTGATTTAATCATTCAGACATTACTGAAAAAGACAAAAACTCTAAGGACAGTTTACCTAAAGTGATGACCCCATGGGCTCTGACTCTGGAAGGCAGAGAATTTGGTCTGAACTGGGATAGAGGTATTGAGGCTGGAAGCTCCTCCTGGCAGTCTGTCAGCAACAAACATATGAAACAAATCAGACATGTCAACCATGTTACCACAAAATATACTGAATCTAATATTTATATTTTCCTACAGTAAATGTTGATTAAATATCGGAACTACTGAAATTAATCTGGCCTACTGTATTTTTCAGGAGCTTCTTGATCCAAATACTGGATCAGGCCCTTGTTCCAAAATATTAAGTTTATTAGCTTAAATTACTGATATGAATCAAAGAATAACCAGGACCTGGACAACACACTCTTAGAACTACAGATTCATTACATGAAAGATAAATAGAAAATGCAAATTCTGAAGAAATCACAGTGGGATTGCCACCTGCTGAAACAGCTTTAACTAAACTGCATTGCTGGCTGCTTCACTGGAAATCTTAATATATCCTTTAGAAGGCCTACAATCACTGTTCAGAGTACCATTACCCATGTTATATGTCTGTGTGTGTGTGTGTGTGTGTGTCAATCCCACCTCTCGCCCAATCTCATGGTTGAATTGGCTGAAAAGCTGCTGCCTGAATGTTCATTGCATTGATGTATTATTTTTAAATAACAAATTCACGTTTATATTTTAAATATTAACACTTTTGAGTAAACAAGCACAAAAGCCCACCTGAAGACAAAACCATTACTTAAGACCAGTGTCAACCTTTATAAAAATAAAGTAGTAAGCAGATGTTAAATTAACTCTGATGATGTCTAGAATAAATGACACAAATACCCGAACATAAATTATATGTACATGTATCCAATTGTTATTTATGCAATTAAGTAACAGCTTCTATGATGGTTTCATTCCTGTAGTCGAAGAACTTTATCAGAAACACCTTTTCATTTGACTGTCAGCAACTACAAAGTAACACCAGTCTCACAAATGATAACTAGAGAATTGCATTTTCTGAAGAAAATGTGTATGGATGCTGAGTGCTGAAAGATCGCCCTGAAAATGCTGAACATTTTGACACATGAATGGTTTTGAAGAGCTGAAAGTATGCTGAAGTAGAATTTTCCCATTCATTTGAATGGGGCAAGATTTTCAAAATAAAGCTAAATATTTAAAATGTATGAAGTTTAGAAAACTTCTGAATAATAGTATGAATGTCCTTGAAGAGCTGAACATTTTGATAGCTGAAACAGCTGAAAGTTTGCTGAAGTAGAATTTTCCCGTTCATTTGAATGGGGCAAGATTTTCAAAATAAAGCTAAATATTTGAAGTTTAGAAAACTTCTGAAAAGAATCATGAATGTCCTTGAAGAGTTGAACATTTTGATAGCTGAAAGTATACTGACGTAGAATTTTACTATTCATTTGAATGGGGCAAGATTTTCAAAATAAAGTTAAATTGTTTAAAAATTTGAAGTTTAGAAAACCTCTGAATAGAAGCATGAATGTCCTTGAAGTGGTGAACATTTTGGTAGCTGGAAAAGCTGAAAGTATGCTGAAGTAGAAATGTCCCATTCATTTGAATGGGGCAAGATTTTCAAAATAAACTAAATATTTTAAAAATCTGAAGTTTAGAAAACTTCTGAAGAGAAGCATGAATGTCCTTGAAGAGTTGAACATTGATAGCTGAAAGAGCTGAAAGTATGCTGAAGTAGAAGTTTCCCATTCATTTGAATGGGGCAAAATTTTCAAAATAAAGCTAAATATTTTAAAAATTTGAAGTTTAGAAAACTTCTGAAGAGAAGCATGAATGTCTTTAAGGGGCGGAACCTTTTGATACCTGAAATTATGCTGAATTAAAATTTTCCCATTCATTTGAATGGGGCAAAATTTTCAAAATAAAGCTAAATATTTTAAAAATCTGAAGTTTAGAAAACTTCTGAAGAGAAGCATGAATGTCCTTGAAGAGTTGAACATTGATAGCTGAAAGAGCTGAAAGTATGCTGAAGTAGAATTTTCCCATTCATTTGAATGCGGCAAAATTTTGCTGAAAGACACTAAGGCCACGTTCACACTGCAAGCTGAAGTGACTCAAATCCTATCTTTTTGCCCAAATGCGACCCATATCCGATTTCCTTATGACAGTGTGAACAGCACGAATCCAATTTTTTCACATCCGACCCAAGCCACTTTCATATGTGGTCCTAAATCGGATACGTATCCGCTGTTTTGCAATGCAACTTCAGTCTGAACGGCCAGGTCGCATTTCATGCGATTTTTATATCATTGAAATGCGACAGACATCACAATTCTGCGCTGGAGGGGGTGAGGGGTAATAAAAAAAATGGCAGACAACGGTGATTTAGGTGGTGATAACGTTTCCCTTGTCACTCGGAAATTATTAATGAATCCTGTGTCCGTGAAACCCCTCTGTTGAACCACAATTCAAAAGCAATGACTGATTTTCATTAGTTAATTTTCAGTACATTTTTATTTATTACTACTTTTGTCAGTTTCACATTATTTCAGTGAGCACTGTGTGTTTCTCTTTGTTTAACAGAAGGGTACCAACAATTTTGTCCACATCTGTATCACCTTGCTATCTCTATAACAAGTTAGCAGGGTCCAAAGTGTGAGATTAGAATTCAAACTGGACAGTACAACAATGGAAGGAGACCGTTTAATTTTAGTGAGTTTTCCCCCTTCATTTCATCTTTCTGTAATAAAACTCTGTAGTTCTGACCTCATCACTTTGCATACTCTAATGAGTGTTAGAATTTCTGAAGAAACCAGATCAGAATAATAAAATATACATTATCCTGACAAATTAACAGACTAGCACCTTGACGGGTTTGTGCTGGAATCACTGGGCGATGTGGTTCTTACTCAACATATCGAGCCTGATCACAGATACAGCATATAGGCCTACATTTACATGCCACATGATAATTTTATGTTATACAGAGAGGTTTAACAATAGTTTAGTTGGCCCTCACTGATATAAACAGGGTAGACCAAACACCAGAAACCCCGCTCTGTATAATGCAACAGCAGCACAAACTCCAGCCTTCAAAATGATAAAACAGTTGAATCAACACCTCTCTGAAACAGTTTGATCACAAATTGAACATTGTTACCTTCATGAAGGAGGACTTGCTGTAAGGCTGATGGATTAGCCTGACATGCTTTTAGCTAGGCTGTACTTCATAAACGGCCGGCAAAAATAACCAAACACTTTCTGAAAGTACATTTGTAAAGCTACAGTTCCACAACCCACAGTCCCGCACTCCATAAATGGATCCAAACTATAGCTGAATGATTTATAGTTTTCAAATCAAAACTGAAATTTAAAAGAATTTTCAAATCACAAAAGTTGCAGTTTAAACTGTTATTAAAATTAGTTTTTTTTAACACTACAGATTCTAAACAATCTCAGCAGCGTCCCCACATGCTTCAAGGGCAAATAAATAAATACACTTAAGTTAAGGGAGACTAACCAGAGAGTTCATCAACAGAGAAAAGGTATTTCAGATCTCCATCTTCCCTACCTGCCAGTTTGTTAGAATGTGTTGTGAGGACAGATTCCACCAGCAGTACCGTCCTTTTGCCAACCTTGGTAGGACAATGAAGTGACACTACACCCAGAGTGTGGAGGTGTTTTATCTGGAAGAGAGTATATTTTGATGCCTGGTTTTGACAAACTGTAATGTGACACTTTGAGTACACCCATATCAAGCCAGCAAAATTTGTAAACACCATGTCTTTACCAGTTTCAGCTCTCCATCCAGACTAAAATGGTGTTTTTCTTCCCAAAATGCAACTTTTCCAAACTGTCGCCAAAGTACTGTATCTAAATATCCAAAGTATCTAAAACTCCAACTTGATATTTCAGTGTGTACAGGAAAAAGTGGCTCCCAATTTGTTTTAAAATTGATTTTAAGTTATTGGTATTTGTTTTTAAGGCTCTAAGGGGGATACCTACTAAACCATCAAACTTGGAAAATATTGCGGCATCACAATTTTTCATTTTAACGGCATATTTACCAACACTGATGATGTGAATGAGCACTGGTAAGGACGTGCCTGTACTGTGTACAGGTGGATCGAGAGGGACAGTAGACCGAACTTCAATATGGTTTAAAAAAATCAACAAACTTATTTTGTTCAATCACTTTTCAATTTTAGCAGCAGCTAATGAAAAGTAGGTGATTAAAGGTCAACTCAATACAGGACAAGAGGAAGCAGCAAGAGGGAATTTTGTCTATTCATGAGGCAAAGGCAGGAAGCAAGTCATTTTGAACAGGCAGGCCAGCTAAAGGCAGAGAGAGATTGGCAAACAGGAAATCAGCTCATAGTTCCTGAGGAGGTAATCAGCACTTATGTTGTGGTCAGAAACACACCGGACTGTGTATTTTGCTGAGCTTGCAGTTCCCTGGGAGAATGCTGTAGATATAGCTTATGAGAGGAACAATGTGAAATACACAGAATTAGCCATGGAGGCAGAGGAGCGTGGCTGGAAAGTTAGAGTCTGCTCTGTGGAAGTTGGGATTTGTAGCCAAGTCAGCTGCGCTAGTGCTAGTGACTGTCCGGTAACAGTTAGCCTGAATAGGTTGTGGGTGTAGGCGGGGGGGGGGGTTCTAGGACACTGGAACACACTGTTGAGCCTTCTCTGTGTCATCAGCCCAACTCAAAAAAATAAATAAATAAATAAACACAAGTTAGTGAGTGGGTGCCCATCTGATGGCCCTGTAGACTTGCCTTCACTTCTGCACCCACACAGAATGTGCATTGGTGATGATAGCTTATTGACTCATTGGGGCTGTTAGTAGTGTATTCTTCTTTTGTTTGACAGTCTTGGTAGAATAGTGCTAGAAATATGGATAGTGCAGCACCTACACATGCACCTGCTACGGACAGCAAACAGTGCTGTCCATGGTTCTAAATGAATGAACTGAGCTGGTTACTAGTCATGCATCTCGGTCATAACATCACATCACCCTACATTGCTAATCTTGTTTTAACATGAAAATATCTTGTAAAAATGAGAAAAACAAACAACCGAAAGCTGACTTGAACTGGCAGAGTACAGAAAGTGTGATTATTAATAAATGATTATTTCTCACCATCAGCTCTTCATTGAGGTTCTGGGTTCCCTTTTCACTCAGGATGGTAGTGGCTAAATAAGCCTCACAGGCTGACACCAGCTCACCACAGTGCTGGTTCAAAAAAGCCTGAAGAAGGAAAAGAAACTCATATAATATGATGTAAACTAAAGGGAAATGGGGGTGAGTCACATTAAATAATGATGTACTGTAGGACAAATGTAAGTAATGGACAGTGTATTTTAGGAATATTTTTATCACTAAACATTTATAACTTGACCTTCTCTATCATGCAGGAAAGCAGTTTAAACCAAACTAACTCTGCAAACATTTTAAGAAGGCATTTTCAACTCAGAGCTAGCATATGTAACTTTTCCTTTTTTTTTTGTTGAAATATGCTCCAACATATCTTTATGTGGAGAGCTGCTGTCAAAAGCTTCTTTGGTCCAGACTCATTGAACAGCCTGGTAGAAGTGCAGAAATGTTCCCTTCAAGTTTCTAAGCAAGCCTCACCCTTCTAACCAGTCAGAGAAGAAAAAGGTCAGGTATGGGAGCTTTCAATGTTAATCAATACATGAACATGCTTCTGGTCTACTATTCCTCTTGTAATGAGGCCTCAAGCTAGTATTTCCTGCTGGAAGATATCTTTACAGGTGCCTCACAATTTAGCAAGCTCTTGATTCCTGCATTATCTGAGACAGCAAGCACAACAAGGATGTAGGTAGGTGCCTCATAATGGAACAGAGAGGGAGAGGGAGGGGTGAGATTTGCAGTGCTATGCTCTCCAGCCTCACAGCAACAGGAGCTTGATTCCAGAATCTGCATATAGTAGCTTTAAGACTGTACAATTCATTTCATTTGTATAGCGCCAAATCACAACAAAAGTCATCTCAGGGCACTTTACAAAGTAAGGTATAGACCTTACTGTATAATATTATAGAGGAAAAACCAACAAATCCCCCTTAATCAAGCACTTGGTGACAGTGGGGAGGAAAAACTCCCTTTAATGGAAAAAAAAAAACAAAATTTTTATGACTTTACTCATTTGGTATTTCTCATCTCTTTAAATTAGCCTTTGGGCTTGAAACCGATAAAAAAAAATTATGAAATAGCGCATAAAACATGAAAAACATTTATTTTGTCACAATTTTACAAACAGACCTATCCTCTGAAGTTTGGTGGTGGTGGGGGTTTTCTGCCTAACATTTCTAACTATGAAATGCTGCTGTATACTGTGCAAGTGCCAAGGTAAGACCTCCAACCTGAGTTTGTTTGATGTCTTCACTGTGGCCAAGTTGATAAAGAGTGTCCACAGCAGCACTGATCACCTCCAGTGACAAAGTAAAAGTCTTCAACCTAGATATCAGATCATCTGGAGAGGGAAGGCTGAGAAATGATAACAGTTCTAGACCGCTTCTGTGAATTTTCCCATCATCTCATTGCACAATCACTTACCAACTATCCTGTCTTTGGTATCCTTGTTCAAATGTGTGGCGATATCCCCCATCACACACAGGATGTGACAGCAGGTTGTCACACTTATGTCCTTTGAACTAAGAGCAAAAATAAGTAAATAATACATCTAGGAAACAATGGATTCTCACCTGAAAATAAAACATGAAGTAAAAGTAAATGCTGTAAATGAACAGTGTCCCTCTCACTTGACCATGGTGTCCCAGGCATCCAGAATCTTGCTGAGGGGCAGCTTGGGGGACGAAGTGACAGCCCTGGAAAGAAGCAGCCAGGCTCCAGCAGCATGATCAGTCTCCGTGTGTGAAATCAGGTTGGTTATGAATGTCTGTGTGAAATTCTTCTGGTTGGACCAGATGGTGAAGGCTCTACTAAAATATCGGCTGGAGACCCAGTACAAAAACAGTATCAGAAACAACAGTGGTGAGGTAGTCATGATAAAAATAACGAAGCTATTGGAAGTTGCTATAAAACAGTTTTAAAATAGTAACGAGTATTTTGTGCTAACATTTAGCATTTGCCATGTATTGATTATTAAAAATCTAATATCAAAGTAAAGCACTACACAAAAATTCTTCTGCACAACATGCTCTTATTTGGTTTGAAACACAAACTTGACTGAAAGTAGTTAGTCCAACCTCACACTCCGGCACTCATGACAGAGCATTCCCAACAGGTCCCATGCCAGTCTCTGACTGGCATCGATGTGGAAGGTGGCAGAGTACGGCTTGACCTGGTTGAGCAGCACCTGGCCCAGAGCCTCCAGGGCCTTGTCCTGCACTGTGCTCTCAGAGTCCACCACAGCTGGAACCACACCCTGCAGCCATGTCTTCTGCACCACATTACACTCTGGTTTAGCCTGATGGTCAGAGGAAAAACTATATAAGGTTAAACAGTTTATTGCAAAATGTGTAAAACTTTGGTTTGGACAAGTAATCAGCACACAGATTGTTACTTTATGCAGAATTCTTTATTTCTCTATTTCATGCTGTTACTGACACTAAACTGACAGCACCATCAGACTCACAAAGAGCAGCTCTCCAACACACTGCAGGGCCTTCTTCCTCACAGACACAGCAGGATCTCTGCAGCACTCTGACAGGACAGCCAAGTTGTCGCAGCTAATGGGGATCACATTGTGTTTGAGGAGACCCACCAGGGCCTTTGGAGGGACAGCAGACCAAAGAGCATTGTTATTTGCCACAAACATACTTCCCAGAAAGCCACTCAAGGGTGAAAGGCATGTACTGGTGACTGATCTGTTATGGTACTCATTATCATGATTGGATTTGAAACAGCTGTCTGGTACCTGGAGTGCCGATCTCCTAACGTTTGTCTTTGAGTCTTTTAGACGCCGCAAGAGAAGAGTCAGGTTCTCTTTTACTGCATTGAAAGCATACAATAAATCACATCTTATTGAGTCAGTCTGAACTTTGAGCATACAAATTATCTATACATAAGAAAACGAATGCTTGCCGTTTAAAAAAATCTACCCAGTACCAAGTGCATGTAATAAAAGTAATTTGAATGACACACTGAGGTTGGTCTCACTTTCACAACTGGAGCCATTAGTGCTGCTCAACTCCACACTCCTAAATGTCAAAGTGCGGTAGGTTTTCTGAGTCTGCTGGGAACTGAGACTTCCTGAAACACATAGATACAACCATCACTTTAAACATGCACTACAGTGAACCATGCATGAGTATCACATTCCACTACTCACTCTCTACCAAGAGGTGGCACTCCAATGCTTGATCACATTTTAAAGCAACAATATGTAACTTGGCAGAGTGTCTCCCCCTACAATTGCTGAGTGCAATTGATTTGTACCCAACCATCAAATGCTGGTTGCGCTTTCACCCCTCCTCATGGACAGAGATACATGCGTATAAGACAAAGTTGTTAGTGAACTGGGAAAGACAACGAAAGGACAGCAATGTCACAGGATTTTATTTATTTACTGTGACACTGAAAATGAACAGTCATAAGAATAAGAAATAACAGCTTTTTGCTTTATTGAAATACTGCTTGAATTTTCAAAGCTTGTTCAGCATTTGAATGTGGATGTGTGTAATTCAATGAAACTAGTTGACATCATATAGGGTAATATTGCACATTGGGCAGTGTAATTTATTGCAAGTTAACTGAGACGGGTTTGCTAGGCTGCAAAGGCTTATTTGGCGTGACAGTGACAAAGACTAAGCAGACTCTGGCGAGAGATGAATTTATTTATTTGGAGGACTGAGGTATACAACTTTTTACACCTGGAAAAAAAAAAACTACAAATCTCACTTCTTTTTCCTCTTCTTCTTGGCTGTCACTGGGCCCTAGTGATGCTCTAGTTCTGGGGGTGTGTGTTGTGTGGAGCACGTTCTTTACATGCTTTGGCTGGACAGATCACAGCCACATAAACATACTGTACATCTATGGGCCAGATGTCTTCTGACTGTATGCTGAACTACAGTATGTACTGCTACATGTGTGCTCTAGTCCACATCCTGTTGCACAACTTGGGGGACGAAGTGACAGCCCTGGAAAGAAGCAGCCAGGCTCCAGCAGCATGATCAGTCTCCGTGTGTGAAATCAGGTTGGTTATGAATGTCTGTGTGAAATTCTTCTGGTTGGACCAGATGGTGAAGGCTCTACTAAAATATCGGCTGGAGATCCAGTACAAAAACAGTATCAGAAACAACAGTGGTGAGGTGGTCATGATACAAATAATGAAGCTATTGGAAGTTGCTATAAAACAGTTTTAAAATAGTAACGAGTATTTTGTGCTAACATTTAGCATTACAATCAAAGAAGGTGATTGTAGAAAGCAAGCAAGTCCAAACTCCCAAGGACAGGAAGATGCTCTCAATGTGCAACTGGAACACCAGTATCCTTGCTGACAGCTTTGACACCTAGCTTGGTCTAGTAGAAAATGTTTATTAAATTTCCAAACTAGCATTACTGTGATAGATTTACCACATATTCACAATCTAAGTAGTTATATTCTCACCTAAAAAGAATATGAGAGCTCAATAAAGGCCCAGGGATTTGTCTCTGCATGTAACAATACTGAGCTAGTGGAAGGGTCTGGTGCCGTAAAGCAAAATGCAACTATCGCGTGAGGTCTCAGAGATAGACAGTGATCCAAAGTTATATAGTGCATCAACAGATGATCCAGGCACGCAGTGGCAATAGCAGAGATGCCATTCAGCTTATTAGAAGTCAGTCTATCATCAAAATGATTGAGTTATTTTCATGTCAAAGTTACATATTGTTGCTTCAAGACCCATGTACTTACTCTGAAAACACATTTATACATCCATGTAGAGATTTTTAGGTTTTACTTTGTGAAGCCTTCCTGCAGAAATCACTATTGCAACCGGAATAAAACAAAACTGAAAGCAATTGTGACATTTGTTTACAGTTTTGGCCATTATTTCTATGGGCTATAACATTATACTCCTGAAGTCAAACAGCAGCAGTCAAACTAGGGCTGCAACTGCAATATCAATTAACATAATTTTAATTTTGTTGAATCATTGATTCATCATTTGCTTAAATATCTAGTTTTGTCCAGCCAACAGTCCAAACCCTACAGGATTCAATTTACCAAGAAAGACAGAAAATTCCCAAGTCAGAGCCTGAAACCATCAAAGTATTGGCATTTACTTTAAAAATCCTATGTCACATCATTTTGCTAAATATAATTTGTGCAATTACAGGTGGGTGGGGAAAAATCGCTGACTCAGGGGGAAACCTATTTGATTGATGTATACCTGGTACTGAATTAGAAAACAGATTTTCAACCTTTCCTCACTTTGACAATTATACCTCCTTAACAGGACTGCATGATGTTGAGTTCTATGTAATACTGTATTTGGTTATACTCTATTTGATATTGTTTTATTATCTTTATAATCGAGTACTTGTAGATCATAGATCCTTGTACTGAAAGTGAGCACATTTTAAACTAACATCAGTCATATATATTAAACCTAAAATAATTTAAAAAATAAAATAAAACATTTCTCAGAATGACTGGCAGTCACTGGTTCTTAAAGGATAACTACACATCCTCATTCTGCTCTCCTATAATATTTTTTAAAAAAGTAACTGAAAAGCAAGGAGCAAAGTGTATGGGGTGTGGTCTCATTGCTATGTAATGTGTGACAAGGAGGGTTAAAGGACATAGGGACACTGACCACTCCTCACAGTAGCGAACAGCCTTGAGAAGCTGCAGTGGGAATATCTTCTCTCTCTAGCAGAGAAGAATCTCATGGTTCGTTGACAGTCACTAACTGCATTGGTGAAAGTCACCAATGATCTCCTCCTGGCCTCAGACAAAGGACTTGTCTCCATACTTGTCCTCTTAGATCTCAGTGCTGCTTTTGACACCATTGGTCACAGCATCTTACTACAGAGACTTGAACATGTTAATTGGGATTAAAGGAACTGCACTAAGTTGGTTCAAATCTTACCCATCAGAAAGATTTCAATTTGTTCATGTTAATAATGAATCTTCCACACAGACTGAAGTTAGTCAGGGCATTCCACGGGGCTGTGTTAGGTCCAATTCTTTTCACTTTATACATGCTCCCTATGGGCAATATTATCAGGAAGCACAGCATAAATTTCCATTGCTATGCAGATGATACTCAGTTATATTTATCCGATCAACTGGTCAAACTACACGCATGTCTTAAAGACATAAAGGCCTGGATGACCTGTAATTTCTTACTTCTAAACTCTGACAAAACTGAAGTCATTGTGCTTGAGCCTGAAAACCTTAGAAATCTGCTGTCTAACCATATAGTTACTTTAGATCAGTGGTCCCCAACCCCCGGGCCGCGGACCGGTACTGGTCCGTGGATCAATTGGTACCGGGCCGCACAAGAAATCATTAATTATTTCCGTTTTATTTATTATCTGAGTCTGAACGATCTTTTATTTTGAAAAATGATTGCATTCTCTCGGTTACATCTCGGTCACTTGAGCGCCAAAACTGGCTTACTTGTGGGCATAGTCAGCCTGCTCAATGAACTCAATCTGTCACTTCAGGGGAAAATGACAACTGTCTTCAAGTTGGCAGATAAAGTAGCTGCATTTAAAGCCAAACTGGATTTGTGGGGACGGCGCGTCAACAGAGGCATTTTGGACATGTTTCAAACATTAGCGGGGATTTTGGGTGAGACTGAGCCTGAGCCTTCACTCTCCCAGCTGGTGCACGATCACCTGTCTTTGCTTATAAAAGAGTTCGAGCGCTACTTCCCAACCACAAAGGACCCA
>NW_018128179.1:317820-320268 GCF_001952655.1 Monopterus albus | reverse complement strand
TAAGTTTGGGGAAAGTATGTCAATGAGTGTGGGAGCTCAAACAGGAGATTAGCTCATTTTTGGAGCTACTTGAGAAAGCTGACGACTTTCCTGAGCTGAGTGACACAGATTGGCTTTGTCATTTAGCTTTTGCTGGGGACATACTGACACATATGAATGAGCTGAACGTGAAGCTACAAGGGAAAGATCAGTTTGTGCACAAAATGTTCACAAACGTCAGAGCCTTCAAAACGAAGCTAGCTTTATTCTCAAAGCAAATGTCAAATAAGTCATCTGCTCATTTCCCCAAACTGGCTACGCTGAAGGAGGCCCCTCGACATGTGAAAAAATACAGGAAATCACTGGACAACTTGCACGGAGATTTTGGAAAAACTGACAAGTCACTTCAGCTGGTGTCATGTCCCTTCACACAAGACCCTGAAACGGCGCCACAGGAGTTGCAGTTGGAACTGATTGATCTCCAATGTGACACCGTCTTAAAGGAGAAGTTCAACTCTCTTAAACTGGATGAGTTTTATGCTTCATTAAGTGCAGTCAAATTTCCAAACATCCAGAAGATGACACAGAGGATGCTGGTGTTGTTTGGCTCTACCTATGTGTGTGGACAGACTTTTAGAGTGATGAACACCAACAAAGCACCCCACAGATCCCAGTTGAGTGATGAACACCTCAGATCTGTTCTGAGAATTGCCACAACAAAACTAACACCAGACTTCGATGCACTGGCAAAAAAAGGGTGATCAACAACACTGTTCCCACTAAAAGTGAATGTAAGTATTAACACTGTAATGCCTTTTATATGTTTAGGTTTGATATGTATGCATCTGGTGCTAGCCCGGCCCGTCTGTCAAATTTTAAAAGTCAATATGGCCCCTGAGCCAAAAAGTTTGCCCACCCCTGCTCCATACCTTACCTTGTAAAGTGTCCTGAGTTGACGACTTTTGTTGCGATTTGGCGCTATACAAATAAAATTTGATTTGATTTGAACTACAAATATGTCGATGTCCCTAGGAGAGAGTCAGTGTATACGAACTACAAATATGTCGATGTCCCTAGGTTACATGTGTAACCTATATGAGAGGCGCTCAGGCGTGTATTGACAGCATATGAAAACAAAATGCTATACAACTAAGACAATTTTGTGTGCAGTTACCCTTCAGAACTTAAGATTAGAATCTTTACATGGCACACAGTACACTGTTTTTCTGCTAACTATCAACAACAACTAACCCAGACTGGGCCTGACTCAGTCCAACTGGGTCCTCAACCGTTGTGTCCAAATACCACTCATATTCAGCACAACAGTTGAATCACGTAGTAGCGAAGTGTAGTCTGTGATAGATGTTTGCAATGAACAGTTTGGGTATTAAGGGAATAAGTTTAACTAAGTTTGTTTTTTGTTTCCAACCTGATCTTTTGACTGTTTGAGCTGTGAGATTTCTTTTTAGCGATCTCACCATTTTAACTTACCTTCTGTGATCTCATCCTCCAACACTGTTTGGGTTCCAGCTAAAGAGAAATGCAGACATGTTACTTTAGTAGAAATGTATCCACAAAGACACGTCAAGATGGAAACATAGCAGGTCTTAATATATTCTGAATTGAACAGACTATGTGAACTTTCCCCCAGATTTTCACACTTCAGCTCTACAACCTATATCCTCTACTTAAACTGGTCCTATTGTTAGGTTCATAAGTAGCCCATATTTTGCACATCTACATGGACTTTACAAGACAAACTATTAGTTTCAAACTTACATGCTTTCATAAATTATTTATTACATTTGGTAAGACTTTATTCATTCTGGGATAGAAATGAAGCTGCTTTGCTTCTACACCTCTCTGTGTTTGCGCCATCTGACCTGTTGCTTAACTGATTTATGGCCACCAAATATCCAGAGCCAAAAAATTGCCAATCGGGACAGCCCTATATTTGAGACATTGCTTGTGGGGACCCTAAATCAAAAGCCCACTCACACTGTGGGGACTCACCTTGAATTTCAAAGTTACGAGGAAGGCAAGCTGTAGTTATGATTAAGATAAGGGCAAGTCATCATAAAGTCCCAATAAGTGATAAAAACCAATATATGTGTGTGTGTTGTCATTACCAGAGAAGAGGCTGTGGACAGCCTGAGTGACATTGACTAATGGCAGCTCCAGACACTGGGCCAGACAGGCAAGGGCGTGGCCCTTGACGGTAGGTGATTCATCCATCTGTCGAGCAAACAGCAGGCTCTGAATCAGGAACTTGTGTGGCAGGAAGCAGGCAAGCTCGGGGTCCTGACACTCCTCTGGCCTCCCCGCTCTGGCTACTCCAGGAAAACCATCACCACGTCCACAGAGAACAGCCGCCACACCATCTACAGATGCCAGCACAACAGACTGAAAACACTGGGATTCCACATATAGTGACTGGTATAGCTACTGACTGCTAACATACAGTACAGT
>NW_018128179.1:314726-315826 GCF_001952655.1 Monopterus albus | reverse complement strand
GATGTTGTACAGTTCCAAGCATTCCAGGATCCATGTGTGAGGCATTGAGTCATAGGCTTTCTTGTAGTCAATCCAGGCAGTGCACAGGTTGGTATGCCTGGTCTTGCAGTCTCAAGTGACTACTTTATCAACCAGTAGCTGGTGCTTGGCTCCTCTGGTGTTGCTACCAATTCCTTTCTGGGTGCTGCTCATGTATTGAGCCATGTGCCTGCTCATCTTAGCCGCTATGATGCCTGACAGGATATACTGTGTGTGTGTGTGTGTGTGTGTGTGTGTGTGTGTGTATGTATATATTTCCAGCATTCCAGCATATATATTGTTTACTAATTAAGCAGGCCTGTTAGATGTTTTTTGTTTATACCAATAATCAAGTCAAAGACCTCTAATTTCACAGGAGTAAAAAGTTGTTTTTGGCTAATATTGTCGCAACTAAGGATGTAACAAAGCCTTGTGGACCAATATACTGTATCATGATTCAAAAATGTGACAATATGCATCATGAAACAGAAAAATGGTTCGCACTATCAAGTCAATACTCTCATGCAATTCTATTTATGCTAACAAGAGGAGGCAATAGACCAAATCTGCTTTCTTGACAGACCTGTTGACCCGGACTAACCATTGGCCACTCACTGCATTATTCACTCTCTATTCTACAAATTAAGAGAAATGTTTGAATATGAAACAGGTTTTGAAAACTGTTTTTGTGAATTTACATACCTAAGAGGAAATAAACATCTGTGACACTAGGTTTTCTCACTTTTATCACAATTCTATCATGTAACAATAAGCCCTGTACCATACGTATACCGAACCGAACCGGGAGCTGGTTACATTGTTACACCCATAGCCACAGCGGTGTCTTCTCCTGTTTCTGCTGGAATTTTTAATTTCATTTTTTTCCCATGCAGTCTTGCTGAATAACATAACAGCTCCTGCTACCGTCATGAAATGTATGCAGGACAATAAATAACTATAACTAATATTAAGGTTCATTACTTCTTGTTAAATATTAGTTTGTTTAATAGACCAAGTGAATTAAATGTTATACAAAAAACAATGTTTAACTGTGATGAAGTGAATGATATCAATAAGTCCTG
>NW_018128179.1:304614-314676 GCF_001952655.1 Monopterus albus | reverse complement strand
AACAGCACAAAAATATATAATATAGAATAGATTTATGTATCATGTTAAATATGAAAAGTTCTCTCTTAAACAGTTGACCATTGGCATACCTTACCTTTGAGTGTCTGGAAAAATTAAACAGCCATTTGATGAAGCAAGCATAATCTGTGGTTGTCATCTGAGACGTCAGCATACCGACAGCCTGGGCTCCATGGATTCGAAACTCACTCTTCTCCACCATCTAAACATTCACCGCACAAACATTAAATCTCAGCTATGCTAATGCATCAGCTAATAATGTAACAGCAAACTATTCCACCAGTATAATCATCACTTCAAATGTGACTGCCTTTGTGAACTTTAACACAGAAAGAGTTGATAGTGACTCTCTGAACTTTACACAAACAGTGATATTTATCTTCATATGAAGCATGTCACTCCACATCGTTTGCTGAACACTTCACCTGGATGCAAATATGCTGCACGAGGATCTTCAGAAAAGGCAGTGCGTGCTCCTTCAGCTCATCCATAAGATGACTATAATTAAAAACACTATATGATTAGCAACCTGACTGCAATTAATCAGGCAGAAATATCCCAAATTATCAACAATAAAGAGATCCTGATGCAACAAATTCACATTTTTTCACTCCATCAACCAACAGAAATAAAAGAATAGTTAAAAGATGGGGTCAATTCATGTCACAGTTTCTAACAAGCAATGACACATTTCTATAGAGCTGTAACATTTGAAGATTTTTTTGTGCAGGATACATCTCAGATTTTAATGTGGGAGAGATGCTGATAAAATCCAATTGCATATCTCTTTATATCTGGCAGGTGGAAGTCCACAGTTTTTTTGAGATGAACAATGCTCTGAGGGCTTAAAAAGGGGGAAAAGAATTAAAAATAAATAAATGAAAAAACATAATAAAGTATGCATTACACTTACATACTGACCCACACTGAATCTAGCAGTAGCTAAAAATCTGCTGGTCTGTCAAAAAGGGAAAAAAGGTGATCTTATGCAAATCACACATCAAGCATTTCATGCTTAATAAAGGAGAATATTTCATTCTCCGCAGTCCGGTGGACTGGTTAATGCAAGTTTCCTCAGTTCAAATATCAACAAAACTGCTGTATGTATTATTCAGATTTCACTTATTATTCAATACATAACTCTACAGTTTGGTTTAACATTTGATCAGAACACAGCTATTTACCAAACAAATTGAATGGCCTGGTCACGAGTGGTGAGGATAGGCTGACTGAGCATGAGGAGGGAGGGCTTCCCTCTGCTGCCTTTATTCATCATCAGGATCACGTAGAGAAGCTGGCGGAAAACCATCCCCAGGGACTGGACAACAGAAATATCAGTTTAGATGCGAAACATCCCTTTGCTGTGGCATTAAAGTCTGAGTAAAGAAAAATCTGTGATTTGTTTCTAAACCCATTATATGTCAGAAAATAATTGTTGAAAAAGTAAGATCTGTGAACTATGCAGTGCTTGATTCTGGACTCAGACCATTAAAATGTTTCTGTGGGGTAAGGAAGCTGTCAGTAAAGACATGAGTATACTACTAAACATGCATGCATATGGTAGGGCTGGGCAACATGACAAAATATTTTATCACGATAATATTTTCATATCAGTCGATAAAGTGTTGCACTGAATTGCATACAATAATAAAGTGACCTGTGAGTGTATGCAAGCTACTGAATGTAAGCTACCTTTAGCCTGCCACTGCAGCACTAGCAGTTTGATTATTTGATTTATTTTCATGTCAAGGAAAAAATTATTGTTGTTCTATTTTTAAATCACATCACATCTCACTCTGAGAGTTGAATGTCTATTTTATGTACCATAACCTAATTATATTATTACAGTAGTTTATTTTGTAATGTATAGGCATGTCGATCTTTTATGCTGAAATAAATATACAAGTAGTTATGTCTCTCGTTGTATTTGTTTGTATGGACATAATGCAAAAAAATAGATACTTGAATAGTGAAATAGAAGCGAATGAAAAGAATGAATATTCAAGTGTCATTTTTGGCCATTTCTGACAGCACTAAATTATACAGTGTGCCAAGTGCCATCTAGTCGACAAAACACATACGGTCTCTATGTTTCACTACAAACTCCAGCCATAATGGTGCAACCAGAGGAATTGCATCACCATTCTGCAGCCTGAAAGTGGTATTTAGGCTGATAAGTTACACAGTAACCCAACAAGTCTGTGTACTATTGGCCCACCATAGATCATGAGAATAAAATTCTTACTTCTTTCTGGTCTCCGTGTTTTGGTGAGCAGAGCAGTTCCAGTCCGTAGAAAGCCATCTCAGGGACACTCCTGAGCTTGTTGGTATCTCTGTTCAGAAAAAACACAATTGACATCACTTAACATGCTAGGAATGCACCTATAGCACTTTTTTCAAACCCAGTAAGAGTACTTATATTTGAGTACTCGCCATGTTTCTACTATTTAAAAAATGCTATTACCATAAAACTGCAATCTGTTTTGATTAAACAGAATATCTTATGGAACAGAAGGCTGTGCAAATTACCTGAAAACCTTCTGTAATAACAAACACAGCACTGCTACCACTTCTATTGAATAACATGTAACTGACTGAATGTCTGTCGGGTTACAGCATGTGACCCTGTTTTAGAATGTAATGCTTTCACAAAACCCCTGACCAGAACATCACATTTTAGGAGTGCATATTATCACTGTCAGAAATTTAAATATTTAATTAAATGAGGCTGCATGCTTTATGTAAAACTGGCTACTGTCTGTGGCTCCATACTGTTCTCTCTGCTGGACACACACCTGCTCTGGTGGTGAGGTGCTGCTTGTCTCAGCCAACCAATTTCATACACAGAGCTTATATGACATCAATGTTAACTACAGAAAGTCTGAAGATGACGTACTGAGTATCCCGAGATCGTGATACGGCACGGGGATATTCAACATGGCGACGCACAGTCACAGAGTAAACAAACACTTTCCTAGCTATTTTTTTCAGACTTTATAACCAACTACTGGAATTACACGAGCAATCCATCGGAATCGCACGCTGCTGCCAATAGCCAGGACGGACCTTCCACATACTGGAAGATTTATCGGATCTAGACTCATTCATTGACCAATACTACATTCGCTGCAGTATGGATACCGCCAGTACAACCCTGCAAGACACCCCAAAGCCAAACAAATGGAAAAGACCTCTTCTACAGATACAAGCGATCTACAGACGACAGACACTGAGGTCAGTGTTCTTGCATCCTTCAATAAACTCAATTTACTGGTCATACTTCATGATGAAATAAAAGAGCACTGGTCTAGCCTTGAACTCGCCCACAACTACATTGAAAAGTTAGAACAGTCAAGCAACTCTCTCCAAGCATCCATCAAAACAGACTCCATCACGAATGAAAAGAGAATAATGAAAGAAACGATACTGGACATTCAAACCAGAAACATGCATGACAACCTTATCTTTTCCAGCATTCCAGAACAATCACCTGATAACCCCGAAGCACTGGTTAAGGACTTCATGAAAAACCAACTCAAAATTCCAAAAGATACTGTTGATAAGATCACCTTTCACCGCGCACACCGCCTTGGTCCACGTTCCAACATAACACCCTGACCCATAATAGCGAAACTGGAACACTACAAACACAAAGAACTAATTAAAAGTAAAGGAAAGGAACTGAAAGGCACAAACTTTGGACTCAATGATCAATTCCCACCTGAAATAAACAAACGATGAAAAATCCTCTACCCCATCATGAAACAACACAGGCGGAACAACAAACGTGCAAATATTGTGGACAAATTATACATTGAAGGACAGCTCTATCGTGATTCGAACATTACCCGTGGCTCTTCTAATTTTCTACACACCACCTACCAACCAGTGACTGCTGCATTATATTTTAAATAATTCAAGCCCCATTGATCACCCTTGTCCCTTACATCCACACATACAGCGACCCATTTCCCACACGGACTCTTACAACCATCCCTTGCATCAGCGCCCCTCTTTTTACTGTTATTCTGTCTGTGTTTTTGTTTGCTCATCACACCATGTCAAAATGTATACTTGTCCATGTTTTTCTGTACTGTTATGCCCACATCCATACTCTAACACACATACATATAAACACACACACACACATGCATCAACTCTAGATCCTGTTAACCCTCTTATGTTTTTTTTTCCTTCCTCTCTCTCCTTCCTCTCTCTCCTTCCCCCGCCTTCCCTCCTTTAAACATACAAACAGATATCTATAACAAACAATCAATCACTCAGTCACTTAAAATAGTGTCATGGAATGTTCACCTGGGGCTGAGGCCACACACATTCTGACCAACCTCTAAAAATGTAACAAGCTGCTTTTATTACTAGTACTCATCATTGTTCTCGTTAAATTTTTTGCTTTTTTTCCCCTCCTTCTCCCTTTCTTGCATTTCATAGACTGCATAAGTTGGAAATACCCACACTTCACACTACAATCTTGTAAAACACTACATCTTTTTGTAATGTCATGTATCTGTTGTCTTGTCAATGTGTTACTTTTTTATTTTATTATTATTAATTGAAACAAACAGAAAGTTTGTTTTCTTCTTGTTCACAACAGTCCACTACAATCAGCATAACAACCACCATGGTGCTTTTAGCGGACTGAACGGGACCGGATTGTGAGAAGAATGAAGAGGTCGAATTTTGTTATTGTGATCCGTTTCAAACAAATGTTTGATTAATTTCCCTCTCCATTACTGTTGGGTTTTTTGCACAAGAGTGTTGGCATCTGTTTAAACACAAAACTGTGCTTGCTTGCCTGTGTGAGAAGGGAGGGAGGGGCCCTCACACACAAAACAGAGAAGCTGAGCTCACACTCAGCTTTACTTTTGTCATCACTCATCTTAAAACATCTCTGAGCCGCTGAAATTTCTTTCTGCCACCTAACGACCAGCTAAGCCAGCGTGAGGTTAATGCAATGCTGCCGTTAACTGGTATTGGTGGGACAACTTTTACGAGCACAAGCAGAGTACCAGACAGTGTTATCAGCCCTGATACTACTATCGGCATCAGTGCATTACTACCTTACATGCATTCTTCAACACAGAGAAGTATAAAAAAAAATAAAAACTTACTGTACAGGAGCAAAGGTTAGCTCTCCAATGACTGGCTCAAAGTAAAGCAGTTTAGTCAAGACCTGCAGAGAAAAAAATAAAGACTACGTGCTCAGTGTGATATAATCAGTGGTCTCAGATGTAACTCTCAGAAGAAATGTTGTATTTAAGTAAAAGTATCAATACCTTAGAAATAGTGTTTCAAGCAAAAGTCCTGCATTCAAAATGTTACGCAAATAGTATTCAAATATAAAAGTACCAAACTTAAAGGTACTCGTTAAAGCTACAATGTGTAGAGCTTTGCCTTTCCTCAATATAATTAGCAATGATTAATGATGTACACATTAATTTTAAAGCTGGTATAGGTGGACCTAATTTTAATAATAGCAATTTCAGTAGCTACAGCTGTCAGATAAATGTAGAGGAGTAAAAAGTACATTTGCTCAGAAATGTAGTGAAGTATAAAGTATCATAAAATGGAAATAGTTAATTATAAGTTCCTCAAAATTGTACCCAAGTATACACTTTTCACTAATGGGTGTGATGGTGGAATCAGCAGTTACCTGTATGCAGCTGCTGATGTTCTGTCGTCTGTCTTTTAGGGGAAATGTTTGCAGGAGTCTGAGGAGGCTTTGGATCAGAAGGACCACAGCATCTTTGATCTTCATCAAGTCCTGAACAGAGAAATGAAGTTCCTCTTCCTCCTCTTCTTCTTCATCATCCACTTCCATCTGAGAATACCCACAACAGGCACCACAATTTCCATATACTTCATGTATTATCAAAATAACCTTACTGCATATATAAAAGTTCCAGAAAAAGGATATGGCAGACCATGCAGAATATTTTTAATGTCAACTTGAAAAAGAATTTCCACCTGTTGGGGAAAGGCTGTACCAATACACCATCACATCTTGTAAGTGTCCCGTGAGTCTGAGTGATTTCTGACACAGCACTGTACCTCTAGCATTTCTTTCCGCTGTGGTTTGGAGCGTTTGCCCTCTGCCAGAGAACTCTTTAGGCTGTGTTTCTTGCGCTTCTTTCCAGAGTCCCAAGGCCAGCAGTGAGAGGCCAAATCTGAACATGTGTCAAACAAAACCTCATGGAAAACCCTGTTGGCGATGCTCCCTGGAAGCAATAAATATATATACAGAAGTCATCTAAAAAGGCAGAGTGAGCGCACACACACACACACACAAAGAACTCCATTGTACATCACTGTCAACCTTATATGGAAACGAATTAAATGCACTTCGTATAATTTAACTGGTGGTCTCTGCATATACGTCTTTCTGCAAATTATAAAGATGGTACTGTGAAGTCATCTGGTGGAGGGGAGAGCGACACCACATTGCCACAAACGTTTCTGTGGCAATGACATCAGCAAGTTGCATGTGCACGTCAAGGGTAGAAAGGCCCAACATCTATGACCTTTATGAAAAGATAATAATGAATGAATGTTTATGTGGGTAAAACTGCATGAATCACAAAACTAATGACTGGAAAATGTTTGTACCAAGAACGACAGCTGCCTATTAGCTCAGAGTGTAGAATTAGCTGTTAGCATGTGCAATCTGGTCAGCTCTGTGGATTTTATAATGATTTTGATCGTTTACCCCTGAAACTGCAGGAATAAATGCGCATTTTAAGTTAAGCTCGGGGCTCACAATGTTAAAACTGTTTAATGAGTAGTCCTAAGATTCTGTGATTGACAGACATTTCAAGTTTTATTTTGGGAAGTGATGACAGTTCAGAGGAAGAGTCGTATTTTGTGACCTTGACCTTTGACCTTTTTCAGCCAAAACCTAATCACTACTGTGATGGTTCCGCCCCAAATGTCTGTACCAAGTACGTATGTTGATGATAAGAATAATCACCTGTATTGGCCAAGTATGTTACAAGGAATTTGTTTCCGGTACAGAACCGAGGCAGCCACATGCCAACTCAACCAATGGCTCTAACCATCGGGGAGGTTCCTGTGTCTTGCCCAAGGACACTTCGACACAAGGACTGCAGGCACTGAGATTCGAACCTTCAACCCTTTGATTGGGAGATGACTGCTCTACCCACCGTACCACTGTCACCTCTCCCCATCCAAATGGCTATGAGTAATCCTAGTAAACAGCCAACACATGGCAGGACCAAAAACATACCCTCCTTGGTGGAGGTAAAGAAACCAAGTTTGTAGCTTCATTCTAAAGAAGACAGCTGTCACTGCCGCCAATGGTGCTTTAACCAAGTGAAGGGTCTGAACATTTATGTAAATTGGATTTTTCAGTCTTTTACTTTTAATTAACCGACCAAATATTCCAAAAACCTGTTTTCACTTTGTCATTGTGACGTATTGTGTGTAGACTAAAGAAAAAAAATGAACTGAATCCATTTTAAGATGAGTCTAAAATATGAAAAGGTCTGAATGCTTTCTGATTCCACAGTAGGTTGTAATGAACCAGACTTGACTATTACTATTAAATTCAACCTGCTTTCTAGGAACATATCACTAATGATGACTAATGATATTTGTGTTGAAAATATTTTTCATTAACTAATTATATGGACATAATGGGTACTGATGCACACAACTGGCACTGCAGTGAAAAGACAGCTACAGCATCTGCTGTTTCAGTTGACCCAATGGGGGAAAAAAAAGCTCACACTGCACTGCTTGCAGACTACATGCAGACCTTCTGAGATCAGAATCAGAATCAGCTTTATTGGCCAGGTGTGACGGACACATGAGGAACTTGACTCTGGTACATTGGCTCTCAATGTGCAAAACAGGATAGGGATAAAACAGAGTACTTAAGGACTAGAAACCTGTACAAGTCTCTATGATCTGTACGAGGTATATTTACAGGTATTGCACTGAGGGTTATTGTCCAATCATACTGTCATTGGTTAAGTGTTCATCAGAGCGACAGCCTGGGGGAAGAAACTGTCCCTGTGCCTGGTTGTCTTAGTGCACAGTGACCTGTAACGCCGTCCAGAGGGGAGGAGTTCAAACAGATTGTATCTGGGATGTGAGGGGTCTGCAGTGATCCTCTCCACCCTCCTTTTGACCCGTGAGGTGCACAGGTCCTCCATGGAGGGCAGGCTCCCACCAATGACCTTTTCTGCAGTCCTGACTGTCCGCTGAAGTGTGTACTTGTCCTGTTTGGTTGATGAGCCAAACCAGACAGTGATGGAGGTGCAGAGAACAGACTCGATGATTCCTCTGTAGAACTGTATCAGCAGCTCCTGGGGCAGGTCTAACTTCCTGAGCTGGCGCAGGAAGTGCAACCTCTGCTGTGCCTTCTTGGTGATGGTCCTGATGTTTCACGTCCACTTCTTAACCCCTTCCTCAGATACATGCCCTTTAAACCCACGCATACCTTGACCCTGACCATAATGAGTGCAGACACAGTCCATGTAAGTTTGTGTGGTGCTGGGTGAGTTCATTTTGAGAAATAATATTTATGACCCGATAAGCTTGACCATTAAGCTGTGTGGGGGTTTGCCTTGGTTGTATCTTGGAGAGGGGGGTAGTGTCTGGACAAGGTGTGTGTATTGGGACCTTCTTAGGATCCCTTACTTGAGGAATTCAAAGAGAGGATGTTCTTCTTTCAGTTTCTTATCTAAAAATGTTTCCAATTGGTCTGCAAAAACAATGAGTGTTTGTTAAGCAGATTCCTTCTCCTCTGAGGTGGTAGAATTGTCTCAGATCATCCTGTGAGGGCATTAGCATGGAATGTACTGGCAAAGTGAGAATCAGAGTAAAGAAATGGAGGATGTCTGGGATGATGGTGTTGAATGCTGAGCTGAAGTCCACAAAGAAGGCCCATGCGTACGTCCCTGGGGTGTCGAGATGTTGCAGGATGTAATGCAGTGCCATGTTCACTGCATCATCGACTAACCTGTTTGCCCGGTAGGCAAACTGCAAGGGATCCAGCAGGGGGTCTACGATGTCCTTCAGGTGGGCCAACACCAGTCTTTCAAAGCAGTTCATAAATACAGATGTCAGGGCAACTGGTCTGTAGTCGTTAGGTCCACTGATGGAGGTTTTCTTGGGGACTGGAATGACGGTGGAGTGTTTATGTTATGTTATATGTTATATCTTTATTGTCATTGTACATTGTACAACGAAATTAAAATGCAATCCTTCGATAATAAAATAATCATAAATAATAAAAAAACCCAGCAAAATTACACACTCACATCCATACACATCCGACTATTGCACGGCTCCCTTAAAATCACACAAAATAAATAAACCCATCTATCATTCAGATTTTAGCAGCATTTAAAGCAACAATAGCTCTCGGATAGAAGCTATTCCTTAATCGGTTTGTCCTTGCTTTAATTGTTCTGTATCTTCTCCCCGAAGGCAGCAGCTCAAACAGACAATGTTCAGGGTGTCCCCACACAGACGAGGGGTCGTTGGCTGAAACCTGAGCTTTCAGCTTTTCAGAGTAGCTCCCCTTTGCTGCTCTGATCTCCCTTGTCAGTGTGTTCCTTCCCTGGCCCCACATCTACCTGTCCCCACTTCTGTAAGCCTCCAGTACTGCGCGCAGGCAGCCCAGAAGATGAAAAAACCCCGAACCTAATAGCCTATACAATTTAAACACTTTGTTAGGTTATTTCTTAGTTAGATAGATATTCAGAGATTTGTTGTCTAGGAATGTTTAGTGCAGACAGGGTGACTAGCTTAGGCTGTTAACTGTTCAGCCTGCAGTGCAGACTGCAGGCACGTCAAGGTTACAGGAAAAGAGCTGTTAGTGTCAACTGTAATGCTAGTCTTAATATTTGTCTTAATGTGTAAGGTTATGTCCAATTGTTTTAGATACACACCACGAAAACAACAGTCACGCACCTTGACTTTTCCTCATGTTTTGGCTAAACGTTATAGCAGCTGCAAGGCTTGCTTATCGGGTGACGTCACGGTTCGACAGCCCAGAAA
>NW_018128179.1:302064-303312 GCF_001952655.1 Monopterus albus | reverse complement strand
CAAAGTCAGAGTTAGTCCTGTTGACGAGAAGAATTTCATCCATTTTGTTGACCAGGGAGCAGAGATTAGCCAGGTGAATAGATGGGAGTGAGGTCCGTGTTCCCCTCTGTCGTAACCGCACCAAAGCGCCAGAGCGTTTTCCACGCCGACAGGGTTTTTCCAGGTCCAGAATATTGCTGTTGCACCTCCGATCAGAATGTCCATACAGCATTCTTCGTTCACAAAAATCGGAGGAAGGTAGTTTGGTGTGAGTTGGCCGATATTTAACAGTTCTTCTCTGGTAAAAGTAATCCAGGATGAGTTGCACAAGACCAAGAAAACAAAGAAAAACAACAAACACAAGAGAGCGCGAGTAACCACGGTCGCCATCGCTGTCGGCACCGGAAGTCTTTTCAGATGTATATATATATTTCTCAGATTTCCTCACCTGGGATTCCCAGCAGCAGCAGGTAGACTGAGGCGGCATGCAGACTGTTCACCCTCTGCTGTACAGTAGCTGTTTTGGCTTTTCCTGCCAAGACAAACAAGGACAGCACAGCCACCAGAGACTTGACCGACACCCCATTCTCCCCTAGAATTGCCCAGATACTCTGCAAAGCAACATAGCACACACTCACTGTTAACTACTTAATACTGCTGACAGACAGAAAAAAAGACATTGATACTGTTTTTCATCTTCAAAGTCTACCAACCTTTGAGACAAAAGTGTCAGTGCTCTATAATAATCTTATTAATTTAATTAATTTATGTGCAACTATTTAAAAGCATGCACTTAGGGCTGCTTCAGTTTCTACAAAACCTACAGAAACCCAGCTGTAAATGGAAGGGTCAGGCAAGTACTTATGCACATATAGTAAAAACAGTGGCAGTCTTGCACCCAGGCAGATGAAATATATTGCACAGTTAACAGGAGGCAAGAGTCATTGGCCCATGGCCCTAACCAGGTCATGTGGATCATCTTGTAGAAATGAAAACTGCTTTGCTTCTGCTAAATCATCGCTTGTAAAAGGAAAAAAAAGGCGTGCATTTGCTATATTATAAATATGGCAATGTTTGTACACCAAGCGCTTCCAAAGCATGAGTGAACATGCACCCAGTACAGACATCAGCACAAACTTTGCTCAAGGTGAACACAAGATGCTGCGCTTATCACACTAGTCTTTCAGTTTGTGCCACTGCATGTGCAAGAAGTACCGCCATGCCTCTAAACAATTGCTTCATCTAAATCATCAACATGTCTCCTGGACC
>NW_018128179.1:279937-300630 GCF_001952655.1 Monopterus albus | reverse complement strand
ATGTTTCTATATGCCACCATTACACATTACTAACTCTGTGTCTCCTCTCTCCCGTGGTGTGTCCTCTCTCTCTTTGTACCTTTCTGCAGGTTGCCCTGGCCCTGGAGCTCTATGTCTCTGACGAGCAGTCACCAGCCACATCGACCTGATCAGTGTTTGATTGTTGTGTCTTGTTGCTTTTCTTCTTTTGTCTCTCCTCTATCCACTCACCCCAACCGGTCGAGGCAGAAGGCCGCCCACCAAGAGCCGGGGTCTGTCGGAGGTTTCTTCCGTTAAAGGGAGTTTTTCCTCCCCACTGTCGCCAAGTGCTTGCTCAAGGGGGATTTGTTGGGTTTTCCCTATGTAATAATAGTGATAACAGTAAGGTCTAGACCTTACTTTGTAAAGTGTCCTGAGATGACTTTTGTTGTGATTTGGCGCTATACAAATAAAATTTGATTTGATTTGATTTAAACCCGATCAGCGCAGAATCAGACATCACAGAGTGATTGGCCAGTCACTGGTCAAGGCCGACCAAACTGAAAACCGGCCATTTCCCTCTCCACTAATCGATTGTTGCACCTCTTGATTTATCACCAATGTATCATTTGGGCCGTAGTTCTAACCTGTTTTAAGTAAGAATTAAAGAACCAAAGGAACAAAAACTGGAGGCTCTGATCTCGTAATTATGACTATGTGATCATTAAGAGATCCAAATAATTGTGTATTGTAATTGCATACTGCGTAGCTCAGACTGAGTTTCAAAGGTGTGAAAAAACCCCCAGGGGACTCCGACAAACCCACGCACACCCTTGTGGTGAAAAAGCTGGATCTGGTTCAAGTTTGGACACACTGCAGTGACATCAATCGGCAAAGGTGCACTGTTGACCAATCACCTACATGGAACAGCCAGAACATGGACACCCACGGGAAGAAGACTCTTTTGTTTACCTTGTTAGCATGAGATAATCACTGCTATTCACTCTCAAACTGTAGCCATAGTTAACACACTATAACAACACCCAAGTGTTTTCATTAGTTAGGGTACTGGATGTTAACAGTGTTTTTTTATCTATCCGTGCCAATATACTGGTGGTAGAATTGGTGCTAACACAGAGTAGGCTACATTACCAGCACAGCTAACCAAAACACAATGGAATCTTGCAAGCTGGAAACACAAATGAAGTCACGTCAACTTGTCATAACAGGACCGTAACATGCACGCCTGTAACACTCCCCCTGTAATGCCTCACTCCCTCTTGACCAACATAGCCCCTTGCAGTGTTTCTTCAACCATTCATTTGTCAAATAGTTCACAGTAAATATTGAATAGCCTTTTAACTGGAAATGCCAATCCCTAGTTAATATAGCTCAATTGCATTTATATATTGACAGCCATGAGCTCCCACCCTTTCTCTGATTGGTTAAGAGTTGCATCCTGGTCAGAAACTTTTAGAAGGGAATATCTCTGCACTGCTGCCAGGCTGTTTGATGAGTCTGTAGTCACAGGAGCCTTCAACAGCAACTCTCCCCATTAAGATAAGTTCTGGGGAATGTTTCTAATAAAAATATTTGAATAATGTTACTTAATGTAGCTTTAACCCACCTGACCCAGGGTTTGTTTAAACATCTAGTGTGAACAGTCATGTCATGCCCAAGTGAATGAACATACAGTTTGAGCAGCAAAGTCACAAATTCCAGGTCCAATTAAAACATATAATGTAACTTCACACATTTTACACAATCAAGAAAAAAAAAAAAACACATAGGCTGTCGGAAAACCCTGTTGGCAGAAGTAATAAGACCAATACTACCACTATTAACAATAATTATAATAACTTTCTAAAAAAAAATCTAAAGTATTCTATAATGTTAAGTCTATGCATGCACATTTTTGTGCACTAGGAAGAAGATGAAATCAAGGATAGTGTATTAAGTAGAAAAGCACTCTATAAACATACAAGGTGATTTAGAATAATAAAAATGTTAAATATACACAACTAAGTTCACGGATTAAATCATAATAAACTGCCAGTATAGCACTTTCCTTGTAATAAAAGAAATCCTATACAAAGCAAAAATACTAACATACAAATAATAATAATATTCCTTGCATTACTGTTCCACAGAGCACAGGACAGTTCACTCTTACCTCTACAGCGCCATCTCTGCCTGCAGACCACTGTTGGTTAGCATCAGGGACCAGTAAACACTGGCACAGTTTTCGGAAGGCCTTGTCCCCACTGACTACAAGTTCTTCTTCTATGGTGTCATCCAGTGGTTTTCTCTCAGTGAAATCTGAGTCCCAAACTGCGTCCACCCAGTCTGGAAATCACATTGTTTATCAAATTACCTGAAGTGATGCAACAGAACAACAGACCTGATTTCACCTAGAAAGAGAACTGCTAAAAATAGGGCTGCATGAAGTGATTATTTTCATCATCTATTAATTTGCCTAATACCGTCTAGCTTTACCAATGAATTTTTTGCTGTAAGATGTCAGCAAAACAAAAAGTATCTCAGAGCCCAGGGCTTTATTTTGTCATTTTATTCTTCTAATAGTAATATTTTTTGCTTCAAAAGTTACTGAAACATTTATCAATTAACAAAATAGTTGCAAATTTATTGTTGTAATTGATAAATTGAGACAGTCAACACACAAATGTGCCAAAGAATGGAAGAGCATTCATATAGAAGCTCATTATATGAGTAAAATTATATTTATCCATAATTTTGCCCCAAAGAGGGGAGTGTCAGGCCATGCTGTCATAAATCTTCACAGCCCCACAGTAAACAACACCATTTTCCAGGCCTAACCTACCCTTAACACAAAGAATACACACACGTGTGCGCCAAATTTTAGTTTATCTGTTAGCTCCTATTTTGCAAGTGTTGGAAATGAGAAGACATTTTAACAAAAAAAAAGCCAGGAGATGAAGGTATGCACCAACTTATAAAATGGATAATAAGGCGCCTTTACTGCACAGTTTGAGTTATTGAAGTAGGATATCTTACTAAGGACGTAAGTACAATAACGAATGTGTTTTTAACATTGAAGTACACTTGATCGAGACGGGAACAAGCTAGTAACCGTGGATATATTACAGAAATTGCAATAATACCTCACTGAAACCAGGCGAGCCTGGTGTTTACGGCAAAAGGGTACGAGTGTCCCCGTAAGGATCTAATCAGTTTACGGTTAAATCACCGGTGTTAGTGCTCTTTTGACGACTCCAGTTAAAACAAACCTAACGTAAATAATTAACATGATGTATGATTAGAAAGGTAAGGCATTAAACTTCACCCTTACACAGTTAGCGTTACGATAACTGTAAGCATTCAAGGATTGTTTATATTAGTGGTTAAAGTAAAATTGTAATGATGGTAACGTAATTTCGGCTGTTCCAATTAACATTATGTCAGGGACTTCGTGCCGAACTCCTTTTATGAGCCTGCCAATTCAGTTGTTAAGCCTTGGTAACGTTTGAAGACGACTATATTACACTACCATATTTTTCTGGTAATTCAAAATAACAGAATAATTATGCGTACAACATACACAAAACATAACGATACCTTCTGGGATTTCATTTAACTTCAAACACTGCAACGCTGACATTAACTCCATCTTGTTTCTGCTTTGAATTGGCCCGCCAGAAAAATAACTCAGTCTTCTTCGTCTTTCTCTTTGGGGTTTTATAGCAGTCGGCATCCTTCATGTTGCGCTACTGCCACCTTCTGTCTTTGGTCTTCGCCAATGTCCCATTTCTTTTTATTACATTAATTAGCCCGGTTGTCCTCAAATTTTTACCTCAGTTTCTCAGACATCTTCTGCCTTGTCCACTATACAATGAGGTCATGACAGCCATTTATTCGCGCCTCTCCTGTCAAATCTGCCACCTGTGATTGAAGTGTAGCCGCACGTCTTCTTCTTCTTCTTCTTCTTCTTCTTCTTCTTCAGCTGTTTTTAATGGCGGTTGGCAACCAGCTTTAGGTGCATTACCGCCACCTTTCAGACTGGAGTGTGGATCAGAACGGTCCCTACCTACTACCACACCTAAATAACCCCACTCAGTTCACCTTATATTATCTTGTGTAACCCTGTGCCCTCTAAAAACCTAATAAATGTTCTGTATTTTATATCCCTTGACCTTTGTCCCAACACCTCCGGTAAACTAAAGTTCATTCCACCTCTTGAAACGGTATTTTTAAATAATTACCTCTCCCGCCTGAACCTGGGACAGCTCATTAAAACATGTTCCACTGTTTCTTGTACTCTATATATCTCACATTCCCCTGTAGTGTGCTTCTTGATTAACTTCAATGTACAATTTAAACCAGTATGCCCAAATCTCAATCTTGATACCATATCTTCTTTCTTTCTATTTCCAGTACTTCCTCTCATTTCTCCTACTTTCCTTTGAATGTTATAATAGAACCTACCTTTGCCATCTTTGTCCCACAGTTCTTGACATTTTTCTTTCAGTTTCCTTTTAATCAAACTCTTTACCTCAGTCTTACTATAGCTTACTTCCACACAAACATTTCATTTTTTTAGCGCAGCCTTTGCAAATTTATCTGCTAATTCATTTCCTTCAACCCCAGTATGTGCTGGTATCCAAACTAGCCTAATATCTATTCCAGCCCTCTGATATCCGAATAGTATACAAGCTATTTCCAGTATTATGTCTTGCCTTGAGTCTGACTGGATGTTTTGAATACTCACTAAAGAACTGCTGGAATCTGATCCAGTGAGTACTTTCAATGGTTTAAGTACCCATTCTAATGCTAGTACAATAGCTAGCAATTCTCCTGTGTATACTGAGAGATTATCACTGGTCCGTTTATTTGATTTCACATGTAATTCCAGTATAATGAATGCTGAACCAATTTTACCATTCACTGTCTTAGATGCATCTGTATATATTTTAAGAAATCCTGCATACTTTTTATTTATATATCCAATTACTTCATGTTGTGTCACACTGTCATTCTTCTCTATTTCTACAAAAGCTCATACCTATATTTACTTCCACAAACATCCAAGGTGGGATCACAGATAATGGAACAGTAGGACTTATTTTTTTGTCCTCCAAGCTTGCCTCACTAATTTTACCTTCTATCATCCATCCAAAACTCCTCTGCTGACCTTTCTCTTTTTCTTGACAAGTTTCCAGTAGTCTTTTTGCGGGGTAACCCCCTTTGTGCCCTTTTAGGTTAGCCCAATAAGTTAGTGCCAATTGTGTTCTTCATAAGGCCAGAGGTAATTCACCCATTTCCACCTGTAGGGCCGAAACTGGTGTTGTCTTCATGGCTCCACAGCACAGTCTTAAAACTTGATACTGTATGATGTCCAGTCTGTTCAACAAGGTGTTACACACGGTGAGCTTATTAAGTGAAGTTTTCACTGCAAAGCCATATACAACACATCCAGTCAAGCATTTATCTAATGAATCCTAAATATACTCTACAGTGTTGAACGGCTAGCTCCCCAGTCTGCTCCTGCCAGACATCACATGATATTCAGTATCTTTTTACATTTTGCTATCAGTTTTTTAGAATATCTTTCCATGTCAATCTTTTGTCAAACCACACCTCCAGATATCAGGAGTTAAACGTTTCCAGTGGTACACCGTATATCTTTTGCTCTTTTGTTAGATTTCTTTTAGCAATAAAGAACTGTACCTGAACTAAGACCTTTTCAGTTCAGTTCAGTAGTTTATTGTCACTTTTATCATACATTTTCAGTATATATGGAAGCGAGATACCGTTCTCCCTTCATCATAATGCTCAACACACATCTGTAATAGTCACCCTTTTAAAACAAAGCAAAACAATCCACACATTAAAAACACAGTGACAGATTAAAAATGCATGATAAATTAAAAGTACAAAATCAGCATGGATATGGCAAGGTGCTAGATATATTGTATAAAGTACAGATATAAGAACCCTGATTGCAGTGTTAGGCAATTAGATTAAGTGCATGTGCATTTGTTCATCTCCTCCATTCCCTGGTGCTAACCAAAGAAATGGAGGGCAGCGTGTGTAGTTTATTCATTTTTTTCACAGTACTTTATACATACAGTACACACATGCTGTCTGTGTGTGTGTGGTTTGTTTGTTAAGCATCTTTCTGATTTTTCTAAAAGCATTTCCAATTTGAATTTAATAATTATTCCATATATAGGCCTACACAGTGCCTACAGTGGTGCATTTCTGAGATTCTGCACAAACCTGTAAAAGCAGTAGACTATATGCATTCATTTATTCATTCATTCAACATATAGGCTACATCACCATGACAATATTAAAATAAACCAGAACTCCCGAAAGGAAGAAGAAAAAACAAAGGGTGCATTAATTCTAAAATAAAAAGGGAACATTTAGGGTAAAGGCAGATTCTGTGGTCTCAAGCTTTTTAATGACTGCTTTTATCTGTTATTATTCAAATAAGCATTGCAAGGTAGGTCTAAAGTGGAGTAGCCTAGTATTTGGGATATATGGTCCTGTACAAAGACAAATTTTATACACCAAATCATAAAAAGTTGGGACAGTATGTAAAATCTAAATTAAAACTGAAAATAGTGATGTGTAAATCATCTATGTCTTGTATTACATTGAAAACAATACAGCAGCACAGTATTTGATGTGATACCTCATCAGTTTTATTCTGTGTTCAAAATAAACACACTTAATAAACTCACTTCAGTTCTGATGCCTACAACACAGCGTCTACAAGTAGATAGCGGCCGAGCACTTCATTTGAAGTATAATGACATCTTCCTAGTCCCAGTCATTGAGCCAAAGTACTGAAGAAAACTTTCAACTAAGCATGTCCATTTCTTTCTCCATGGCCTCCATGTTATTCTCCAGGCTGTATGTGGCCCATTTGTTGAGCCTGCTGTACAGAGGCAGCCCATTCTTCTCCCTGTAGAGGTAGACACCAGTCACTCTGTTCCAGTTAGTGCTGCAAATAGGACGAGCACTCTGGTAGTCAGCCAGCAGCTCTTTCTCTTCCTTCTCCAGTGCCACAAAGCCAAAAAAGCTCTTAACACTCTCTGCAGCCAGGAGGCGGGCATGGACAGCTGCCGTGCGTTGGAAGAGGATGTTTTCATTATTGCGGTATTGGGACCAGTAGTCCTCCTGCTGGTAGCTAAGAGGAGAACAGCAGCGCTTCACACACTGCATCAGGAACACCATCACAGACATTCCTGCCACCAGAAGCCAGCCTATTAGCTGAAAAGAATGAACAGTCACCAAGTCAGCACCTTAAGTAATGAATCATTTACTTTTGTGTTCACTGTTTTTTCTACCTGTGTACTTGTAAATTCTCAATCTTTCAACAATGGCAACACATGTATAGGACATATACATGACATACTGTACCTTCATAAGGCACCTGCTATTATCAATCACTCATTACATGTGTCTGTAACATCACCATCAAATGTCAGAAAGATCTTTTGTGTTCAAAGCTGAAACTGTCATGGCTACAGCTAATTCATAGAATAACGGAGAGGATTCAGCACCTAGTTATACACACTCGGTTGAGAATGTTTCTCAAATATTATTTACAGTCAATTCATAAACTTTTGTGCATCTTCATTGTCACATTTTAGGTCCTGGATTTGTTTATTGTAGCTAAACACATGTAGAAGCAGGAAATAACCAAGCTCCATCAAATTGAAGAGAAAAAAAGATGCATGTCAAGCCAAGTCAGGATGCTTTCCTTTGAAAACTATAACTCTCAACAGCTCCAAAGGCCCTTACGCCCCTTTCAGACATGGTAGCCATGGATTTACAGACTACATGTAGCCATGTAGCTGTTGTTTTTTTTTCCTTTCAGACATAGAGTTGTTGCATGCAAAGTTCCCGGCAAAGTTTTGTTCAAACACAGCAGGACCTAGCTAGGTACAGCCACAACATTTATGTGATATCCAACATCACACAAGCTAGATGCAAAGCAATTTTCCCAGCTGTTAGCACACACTGCTAAACCATATCTTCTCTGTACCAGTTTAAAATAAACTTTGTACCAGCTAGTGATGTTATGTTCTTTTTATATTTGTGCACCAATTTTACTGCCTGCCTTAAATACACTCCACTGAGAGAGAGAGAGAAAGCAGTGATGGCTGAGTGAGCTGAATGAACTGAGGGAGGGCAAATTGAGAGAAAGCAGTGATGGCTGAGTGAGCTTGAGAGTGAATGAACTGAGGGAGTGCAAATGTGTATTAACTTTATTAGCAATCTGGTTCATTATTTTCTATCTCCACTGACATTGCGATTAGTTCTAGTATTTTCAAATTCAAATTTTATTTGTATAGCACCAAATCACAACAAAAGTCATCTTAGGGCACTTTACAAACTAAGGTCTAGACCTTACCATTATCACTGCTATTATAGAGGAAAACCCAACCAATCCCCCTTGAGCAAGCACTTGGCGACAGCAGGGAGGAAAACCTCCCTTTAATGATAGAAATCTCCAACAGACTCAGCCTTCTTCAAGGTTCTAGTCTTGTACAGGCTAGAAAGATCATTGAAATGAGTTCCAACAATCTTACCGCACTCTATAACAATACTTTGTAATCTGCTCCTGCAGTGAATCAGAAAAAACATAGCATGCAAGTATGTCTGACATAGCACCGTCATCATCTTGAGCATGCCCTTACTAGCAATCTGACCACACATAGCTGAAAAGAATGTAAGCAGCTATTTGACTAGTTCGGACCAGGTAAGATTTCCAGTCACACCTTGCCAGCTACATAACTCAGGGATTTGTTCAGACATGATGCATAGAAGTGAAATAGCACCCAGAGAGTTAAATGGTCTTATACTTGCATAGCACTTTTCTGTGCATTGCAGCACACTCAAAGTGCTTTCACACTATTTGGCCATTCACCTATTCACACTCACACACTGGTGTTATCACCGGGAGCAACTGGGGGTTCAGTGTCTTGCTCAAGGACACTTCGACATGTTGACTAAACAAACCACTAATCCTCCAGTTAGGAAACAACCTGCTCTACCTCCTGAGCCACAGCTACCCCCCAGCTAAGAGATGGCTAAGAGTTCATGTCTGAAAAGGGTTTAAATTACTCAAAATGTGTTAAAATTTTAAAGGATTGTAAATGTAAAATTTGAAAGCTTTGTGCTCAAAATGTGCACAGCTTCAGTATTCTCATAGTGAGGTTGTTAGACCCCATGTGGTTTGTTTGTTTTTATTTGTTGTGTACAGTATGCTCAATATGTTTTTGCTCCCCCCAACAAGTTACATAAAAATGATATGAGAGATTTAGGCCTAAATCTGGCAGTTTCAGATTTGGTAGAAGTTGTATATTTAACCTCTGACTGAGCTGGAGTAGTCCACTTAGGCTGAATATATGGTGGACCAACATGATGATGAATTAACAAAAAAAGTTAATCATTGAGCTTTAGAGGTGTTGGTAGGTGTATATGTGAACTGTGGACAGATCCAGGCTAACCATCTCCCCTCAGTCTTTAGGCTAAGCTATATGGTATTGATCCTCTCACTTAACTTTTGTTAAAAAAGAAGAAGAAGAAAAACAGTTATTTATTCTTTAATGGTTTTGGTTTTAAATTAAAAACCAAATTACATTAAATAAAAATAATAAATCCAAATACTAGTTAAATATTCACAAGAGTAAACTGTAATAAATTCAAGTTAAGTTTGACATTTAATTGGATTAAAATTGTTTAGCCTACTTTAATAAGTGCCGTGTGATTGGACCCAAATGCAAGACAGTCAGTAAGTAAAAAAACTTTATTGCAGGGTATGAGACTGGGGCAAAGCCAGACCACAGTGAGTTCCATACAGCTCAAGCTTGTGGTCTTAAATTTGGACAGGTAGACCAAGAGGAGCTCGTGGTGGCAGCCAGAGGCCAGCATCAAGGAGCCCCAGGGGGAGGCGAGGAGGACTGCAGATGGTGGTTTAAGAGGAACAGGCGGGTATTTTTAGGTGTGTCCAGAGGAGGACTGGGCCTCATACAATGGACAAGCAATATGTAGTATGTAGCTTCTTATAAATATTTTGGTTTTTATGTTGATGAACATGTGATGTTTGAAAATGTAAAGCTCATTACAAGCCTTAAAGTTTCCTGTCAAACTGAAATGCCATTTTAGCTCAGCTGTTGAAGGCATTTGCAAATGTGCTACCAACTTCCCTAGGCAGCCAGTAACTGTTATTCTTATTTGAAAAAACAGGCTTGCTGTTATTACACCCTGGGTGCACATATGTAGAAGCTAAAAAGTCCACACATTGAACATAGGAACACACACGTCGGAATACAATTGACTGATTGCTTCTGACTGCTATGTTAAGTAAAAATAGGAACATAAAAATAAACTTTTATGTGACTCACAAATACTATGAAGCATTTCTGCACATGTGTATGTTGGATAAATTCTTGCAGCAGATTGTTTCACAATTAGAGGGCCCTTTTGGAAACAAGGCCTGGGACAATTGCGTCGGTGTTCCTTTAATGTCAGCAGCCCTAATTCTACAGTAGGAGCAAATGACATACAGTGGGTATGGAAAGTATTCAGACCCCCTTAAATTTTTCACTCTTTGTTATATTGCAGCCATATGCTAAAATCATTTAAGTTCATTTTTTTCCTCATTAATGTACACACAGCACCCCATATTGACAGAAAAACACATTGATTATACTGATTGGACGTGATTAGGAAAGCCACACACCTGTCTATATAAGACCCTACAGCTCACAGTGCATGTCAGAGCAAATGAGAATCATGAGGTCAAAGGAACTGCCTGAAGAGCTCAGAGACAGAATTGTGGCAAGGCACAGATCTGGCCAAGGTTACAAAAAAATTTCTGCTGCACTTAAGGTTCCTAAGAGCACAGTGGCCTCCATAATCCTTAAATGGAAGACGTTTGGGACGACCAGAACCCTTCCTAGAGCTGGCCGTCCGGCCAAACTGAGCTATCGGGGGAGAAGAGCCTTGGTGAGAGAGGTACAGAAGAACCCAAAGATGACTGTGGCTGAGCTCCAGAGATGCAGTCGGGAGATGGGAGAAAGTTGTAGAAAGTCAACCATCACTGCAGCCCTCCTCCAGTCGGGGCTTTATGGCAGAGTGGCCCGACGGAAGCCTCTCCTCAGTGCAAGACACATGAAAGCCCGCATGGAGTTTGCTAAAAAACACCTGAAGGACTCCAAGATGGTGAGAAATAAGATTCTCTGGTCTGATGAGACCAAGATAGAACTTTTTGGCCTTAATTCTAAGCGGTATGTGTGGAGAAAACCAGGCACTGCTCATCACCTGTCCAATACAGTCCCAACAGTGAAGCATGGTGGTGGCAGCATCATGCTATGGGGGTGTTTTTCAGCTGCAGGGACAGGACGACTGGTTGCAATCGAGGGAAGGATGAATGCGGCCAAGTACAGGGATATCCTGGACGAAAACCTTCTCCAGAGTGCTCAGGACCTCAGACTGGGCCGAAGGTTCACCTTCCAACAAGACAATGACCCTAAGCACACAGCTAAAATAATGAAGGAGTGGCTTCACAACAACTCTGTGACTGTTCTTGAATGGTCCCGCCAGAGCCCTGACTTAAACCCCATTGAGCATCTCTGGAGAGACCTGAAAATGGCTGTCCACCAACGTTTACCATCCAACCTGACAGAACTGGAGAGGATCTGCAAGGAGGAATGGCAGAGGATCCCCAAATGCAGGTGTGAAAAACTTGTTGCATCATTCCTAAAAAGACTCATGGCTGTATTAGCTCAAAAGGGTGCTTCTACTAAATACTGAGCAAAGGGTCTGAATACTTATGACCATGTGATATTTCAGTTTTTCTTTTTTAATAAATCTGCAATAATGTCAAACATTCTGTGTTTTTCTGTCAATATGGGGTGCTGTGTGTACATTAATGAGGAAAAAAATGAACTTAAATGATTTTAGCATATGGCTGCAATATAACAAAGAGTGAAAAATTTAAGGGGGTCTGAATACTTTCCGTACCCACTGTATATTAGACTGGAGGACTTGTTGGTATTATCACCTAAACATTTGAATTCATGACATACTCATTCATTTAATGTTATCTATTATAACCTTTCTGTGTCCTGAACAGCATCACAGACAGTTGAACATCTTGGAGTAAACTGTAAAAGTTACTGAGGTCCAGACCTCAATGGTGGCTACTACTGAGTGCTAATAACATCTATTGAACACTTAGGAGATAATTACTCATGTGAATTGGATTCGCTGTGGCGACCCCTAACAGGAACAGCCAAAACTATAGTAGAGTAGAACACTTAGGTGATAACACTAATACAGTCCTGTAAAAACAAATCATAAAATGCTCCACTACCTGAGATTCATATTTTAATCGCCGTTCAGTTTCAGCCAAGAAGCCATGCAGCTCCGCTGGAACACTTTGCTGACACGGAAATTTTGCCATGACCTCTGAACTCTGACCTGAGGGGAAGCCCTCCAATGTACCGGGGTCAATAAATTCACTGAGGGCACATGTGTATGCTTGTCCCTGCAGCAAAGAGATAACAACCCATGTCAGTGGGGCCACCACAGCTCGACCGAAGATACTTCCTAGCAGTGCAAAGGCTGCAGCTCCCGACAGCTTCCGACACTTTCTGAGCAGACACTCAGTCACAAGGTCCCAGGTGCTCTTGTTTATCATTATTCCTATGAGGAAAAACACCAGTGCTGGAACACCGATGGCAGCCAGGCCATAGCGGTAGTTCCTCCCAGAAGAACAAGGGCAGTCAAAAGCAAAAATATTGTATGCAGTCTGGCCAGCCACGGTTCCCAGAGCAATGAGACCATTGAAGATCATCACATCTTTACTCTTGAAGAAGAGGGACACAAACTTAAAGTTCTCTGTGATGAGTGCAGCTGCAGCCATGTTGGGTTTTTATGGTGAATAATACTGATAAGGTACTTGGTTTACAGCAACGTCAGGCTGCAGACAAACAGACAAGAGAAATAAATAAGAAACTAAGGGTTTAAGACAGATTTTTGTTTCAAACAAGCTTGCAGTAAGTTTTGTAACAACTGTTCTGTATGAATGGATCTAGTTTGCTGGCAGAATATGTGTTCCAAATACATCATGCTTTCATAAATGAATAAATAAAAAGAGACTGTTAATAGCCTCCTCAGATTGCAATTGAAAACAAAGAGTTACTATGAAATGCAGTCATGCAAACTCACGCTGTGGCTTATCCTGAAGTGGAATATGTGACTCAGTCTATATAAATCCATCCAATACAAGGACAACGAAAGAAAAACTGTTGAGTCCAAAACATAAAATCAGTGTGTTATGTGTAAGGATAAAAAGAGAGGTCCTGTTTTTGTGAGCAACTTTGAGTCCATATTAGCAGTCTGAGCACTAGTGATGACTCACAGTAAGGAACCGCCCTCCAGTTTCCTCCCAGTTTAAAAAAAGTACAAAATGTGGTATGTAAGTGAAAGCATGTGTTGGAGAACCCAGAGTAATGCGATAGCAAAGCAGGGCAGCTCAGGAACCCACCCATGTTTAAAACACACAATCAACAAGCCATTATATATGTTATATTTTTATATACTTTTTATTATATTTCTTTTCACTCACTGGTTGAAATGCCTTTAGATCTTAATGCCACTGTTTATCTACTTTATATTTCAGTTGTTTTGTTTGGCATTCAGTGTGGAGGGCAAAGTAAGAATTTCATTGTGCAGAGAAACACGTTTCCATACTGTGTATATGACAATAAACACTTTGAATCTTGAATTAAACTGCACTGAGTTTAAGGATAATTATTAATCCACATTAAATTTCAGTGAGAATTTTATAACATTTTTGGAAATGTCTTCTTGTCCAAGGGGATACAAATGAAAATTATTTGATTAACCAAACCAATGCAAGAACACCCAACACTTCAGGGACTGCTAAAACCTGAAAAGTGACAGTCACTATTTTGTCTACATGTAATACTGTTAAAGGCATGCTAAAAAGCAAGTGTGGACAGCCCCTCCTGTTTGAAACCCCACAAGAGACAGAATGACTGTAAACAATCAACCCTTAAACCTTTTGTAGTCATACTGTATCTATTGGGGTCATTTTTTTACTTGATCTTTGTTTTGTGTCTCTCTGTGGTTGTGTTGGGCAGCACAGTGGTTAGTGCTGTTGCCTCACAGCAAGAAAGTTCTGGGTTTGAGCCCAGGCCGACCTGGTGCCTTTCTGTGTTCTCCTCCTGCCTGCATGGGTTCTCTCTGGGTATGCCAGCTTCCTCCCACAGTCCAAAGCCATGCAGCTTAAATTGATTGGTGACTCTGAACTGTCCATGGGTGTGTGGGTTGTTTGTCTACATATCAGCCCTGTAATATACTAGTGACCTGTCCAGGGTGGACCCTGCCTCTCGCCCATTGTCAGCTGGGATTGGCTCTGAGGATTGACTCCCTTTTGGAACCTGCCTCAAGTGGCCATTCAAGGAACTGCAGGTTTTGGAACTTCTTCATCTTCATCTGCTTTATTTCTCAGCCACTGAGGTTGCCGTTTGAGTTAAACTAGCAAATCAACCACATACAGTATATAATATCCTGGCAGATACTGTCACAGCATTATCAAGAATTTTTTTTATCCCATTATGGCAAAATTCCAAATATTGTTACATCCTTAATATATAACAGTCACTTATACAGAGGCTCTGGCTCAGATCTCAACCGAGCTGAACTATGGGGAATGTCAGCGTGACCTGGTAGACAGTGCTCCCCGCACCATCATCAAAACATCAAGTGAGGGTAATTGTTTAGGAAAAATGTTGTTCATTCATTCATTAGATCATTGAACCAGGAGGCTTGTGATAGAACAGCACCTTAATTAGACACGATGGTGGGTTTTGGCCATGGCAGTGGTATGGTCCAACACACTGATCCAGGCCCAAATATTTCATGATCTTAACTGGAATCTTATATAGATACTGTGATTCAGGGTCTCCAGATGATGGACTTTGGTGATCCCATGACTTTTCTTCTCACACTGCCATGAAGCTAGCCTTTGTAATTTTCAGCTAAGTATCTTGGAGACAGGTAGGAAGGTGCTAGGTGTGTCATCTGGAAGGAGGAAAGAAGATAAAGAAATGTGGTGGTGGAACGAAGAAGTATAGGACAGCATTCAGAGGAAGAGGCTAGCTAAAAAGAAGTGGGACGTAGAAAGGACTGAAGAAAGTAAACAGGATTACAAGGAACTGCAGCGTAGAGTGAAGAGGGAGGTGGCAATGGTCAAACAGAAAGCATATGATGAGTTGTATGCCAGGTTAGACACAAGGGAAGGTGAGAAGGACTTGTACAGATTATCGAGACAGAGAGATAGAAATGGGAAAGATGTGCAACAGATAAGGGCGATTAAAGACAGAGATGGAAAGGTGCTAACAAGTGAGGAGAGTGTGCAGAGAAGATGGAAGGAGTATTTTGAAGAGCTGATGAATGAGGAAAAGAAGGTGAAAGGGAAAGAAGGGGGGGAGACGTGAATATTATAGAGCAGGAAGTAGCAAAGATTAGAAAGGATGAGGTGAGGAAGGCTCTGGATCTTTAAGAACAAGGGTGATGTGCAGAGTTGTAGCAACTACAGAGGTATAAAGTTGATGAGCCACACAATGAAGTTATGGGAAAGAGCAGTGGAAGCTAGGCTAAGAAAGGAAGTTGATATCTGTGAGCAGCATTATGGCTTCATGCCCAGAAAGAGCACTACTGATGCAATTTTTGCTCTGAGAATGTTAATGGAGAAGTATAGAGATGGTCGGAAGGAGCTGCATTGTGTCTTTGTGGATTTAGAGAAAGTGTACAACAGGGTGCCGAGAGAGGAGCTATGGTGCTGTGTGAGGATGTCAGGAGTGGCAGAGTTTAAGTATTTAGGGTCAAGAGTCCAGTGCGATGGGGAGTGTGGAAAAAGTGGGGACAAGGTCAGAGAGGCCAGATTGAGATGGTTTGGACATGTGCAGAGGAGGGATAGTGGTTATATTGGTAGAAAGATGGTGGAGATGGAGCTGCCAGGCAAGAGGTCAAGAGGAAGGCCAAAGAGGAGATATATGGATGTGCTAAAAGAGGACATGAAGTTAACTGGGGCAAGAGTAGAGGATGCCAAGGATAGAGTTAGGTGGAAACAGATTATTTGCTGTGGTGAACCCTAACGAGAACAGCCGAAAGTAGAAGATCTTGGATTTCCTTGAAATGTATGACAATATGTATAAATTAATAACATAAATTAACTTATATGAGGAATATGTTAGCAAACACTTGCTTATTCTATGTTCACCAGCTATTCTTGAACAGTGCCTGTCTTCTCTTTGCTGTTGACCTTACAGGGTACTGTGGCTTTTTCAGAGCTTCTTTCTGAAACCAGGTGCCTGCTGCTGGAAACCAAATGAGAGAGAAGCTGAAAACATTGAGCTAAAAGAGACTAAAATGCTCCAGAGTGCTGAGAGAAACTGCAGAACTGGAAGTAACTATGAGCAGCAGCTTACACACTTTTTTAGATTTATTTCTGCATGTTTAAAGAAAAGCAAAAGAAACGAAGTAGAAAGCAAATTTTTTTGTGAGTCTGTAAAGTTTGTTTGTTTTTAAATGGCCATTTGCATGTTTCCATCAACCTATGTGGGTGAGCTTCATATCAACAACCTGTATGCAAAATCAGGCAGCACCAACCCTTCCATATTCAAATGAGCTTTGCAGCATGATTTGGCGCTATAGGTAACAATTTTTAAAGTAATCTATGTGTACACATTTGGTTGTACAAAACATGTTATGCTTTTATTGTTCCATTTTGTTGTCTTTGAAGTATTCAATGCAGGAAATTTAGTCACTACGACCACTGTCTCTTCTCAGAGATCCATTTTGGTGTCAAATGTGCCCAGTCTTTCTCCATCTGTCCACTGGCTACTGATTTTGATCTTGTGTTCAGACAGCACACCTTGGGGTCTCTGTGAGCCAATAACTTGAGAAATAGATAATTCAAATGCTGCATCATCATAAAGACTGAACACAGGCAAATAGGATTTGTACAGAGACATCTGTGGGACTGTTCTTTTTTTAATATGTGTATATATTTTTAATATAAGTATTTAAGGTTCACAGCACATTGTTAAGATGATTAAATAGGACATTCACCACATCTAACATCAAATAGCATCTTTGAACAGAGAGAATTTACCCTTGCTGTCCACAAAGAGCTACCTGTTATCATATGACCAATAGTTCACAATTCAGTCCTGTGATGACACTTATGCTAGCTCCATTTGACAAATGAAGACTGCAGAATGTAGATGAAAGCTCTGTATCATTAATAACTGGATATCAGTCTGATTTCAGCAAAGCTTACTGCTAAGCAAAGATATCTTACATCTAATATGTCCATTGTCAGAACCTAACGAGCATTACATCCTGTGCTGCCCTTATCTGCCACCTGGCATAATCCCACGTTTCTCCCTCTCTCACAGCTGAGCAGAGGGCATGAAGGATCACTCCATACTACAACAATCAGCCAGTAACACAGACTGTATGAGCAGTTTATCAAACAGCTATTGAACAAGCAGAACATAAACTTACAGAAATGTGATGTCTACCCCACTTTGCCTGTGGTCCACTTACTGAGGTTGCAGTTTTATCTCTAAAGCAACAGGTAAAGTCCTCATTTTACCTCTAAACCTGCAAGTGGTTTAGTACTACCTCTTGAGGGGTGCCAAATTTTAGCTCCCGAATGCACCTACAAAGAACGTGGGGGACAATGGAAACAAACCCAGAACCTGTGATGAGCGTTACTCAGCTCAACATGTTTTGGTAGGTTCCGATGATGGAAAACCCATAGTAACTGTACTGAGGATCATGACATACTTCATGTTGCAACCACATACCAATGATTATGTCCTAGACATCAGCAGGGTGGGCCTTCCGTATTGTTTCAGTTTTATCAATTCACAGTCATGAATCCATGGCCCAGGATGTAAACAGAAGCATCTCTTCACAGGCTTGGTTGATGTGCAAATGGCATTAGGTTCGCATAACTGGTCTTGACAAATACAGTACATGAAACTTTTATGGACTGTATAACACTCACAGCAGTTCACTTGGTTAGGAACCGAAACACACATGTTACAGTTCTGTGAAACTTCAACCAGTTCCTATTGGAAACCGGTTCTTGATTCCCAACCCTAGACATCACTGTATAAAGTCTTCCCTTTACAGTCCTTCCAGGTAACACACATTCTGGGCCTGTGGGCAATCCTGGTCACGTTCAGTTCAGGTTTACTGTAGTACCACTTGTTGAGCAACTGGTCCATCTGCTCTTGCTTGGTTATCCCATGAAGTCTCTCCTCTTCTTCATCCTCCCATTCCTCTCCAAAGTTGGTGATGAAGGGCGGGTGGGGAAGACAGAGAATGGTGTCCTCTCTCATGTCCTCAAAGAACTGCACCACACATTTCCGGGCAAAGTCACGAGCATGTAGGATGCAGGTTTCGTCAAAAAGCTTCTGCTCCAGATCGAGGTAGTTGCTCCAGTAGCGCGTCTGCAGGAAGGTGGCGTGATCGTCAAAACAAGGCTTGATGAGGCGTGCCATTGCTCCCAGCACAATCAGGAAGAAAAGGATGGACCAGCCAACTGCCTAGACAGGGTGAGAAACGTTAGCTACACAAGCACCAGTAAAGTGGAAAATAGAGCATGGGAGCAGTGTTAGCCATGTAAAACACAATACTGCCAGTAACAACGCAGAAACATGATTTATGTCCATGACTTCAAAGCGTGCAGGAAAGCTTTGCCACATGCCTATGGCATTGTATGGTTTTTTTATGCTATACTATATTAACCATATTGTGATTTTTTTATTTCATTTTTCATATACGGTACATTTGTCATGTTTGCTAATTTTGCCCCATAATAAGTAACTACACATTAAGGCTGGAGGGCTGTGCTTGCTCATATTAGGTGTTTTGGAGTTGTTTCTATATGTAAATTCACCTCTAATTGTGTAAGTACAGGGATATAGAACAGATCAGAGTCATAATTTTTCACTGAGTGAACTTGTGTGTGTCCAACTTTGATAAACACCAGTTTGTCTGTATGCATGCTTTGATAAATGAGGCCCTAGGTGTTTGGAACAAATGACAAACCGCCTTGATCTGACAGAGCATTACAGTTCCACTGAATGAAGGCCTTTATAGACTAAAAGTAGAAAGATGTACTTGCATGCTGAAGGTGTAACAATTTACCTGTGAATAGCAGCGAATGTAACGAGAAACTGCTTTGTGGAAAGAGGTGTTGTTGAAGATAACATCCTCCTTACAGGGCACCTTGGCCATGATTTTGATTACATCCAGATCTGTACTGTTGGGAAAGCCTGAGGAAACATATCACATGGTGCAGCATACAAACTGACACCTGTGCACTATAGCATGGAGTGTAGTGATAATATTTATTGAATATATATTTCTCTATGTAGAATGTTACATGTTTGCAGATACCTGAGAAAAGTGTAGGGTCTACACTGACACTGAAGGCACAGATAAAGATCTTTCCATCTAGCAGAGTGACCAGGAGCCACACCATTGGGGCCAGTAAGGCCCTCTGGAGCATGGCTGAGAACAGGTACCTGCAGGAAGACATAAGACCAGATCTCATCCTTGCATTTTCTACAGCTTCACCTTTAGATTATAAATGATCTAAATAGATAAATAGCTATAAAGAAAAACTGTTGCTTATTATCAGCAGCATAGACTGACAAAATACATAGACTACAGTCATTAGTTTGCTCTATTGTCTATAGTGCATAATGAATTCTGGATTTAAAGAAATACAGTACTTAGAGTACAGTACTAAAGGCAGAGTCAGGACTTAGTTAGCCTAACTTAAGTTTAAGAATGGAAGCAAAGTGAGACAGCTGGCCTGACTCTCTCCAGCACCTCTCAGCGCACTAATTAACATATTTGTTTAATCTTTCAGTTTCAGTGGGAACAGTGTTGTTGGTCTGTTGTTGTTGGTCAAAGTCTGGAGTTATTTTTGTTGTGGCTCTTTTCAGGATAGATCGTAAGTTAACATGGATCTGTGACTGGCTTTGTTGATGTTCATGATGCTGAACGTCTGCTCACACACATAGGTCGAGCCAAACAATGCCAGCATTTTCTATGCCGTCCTCTGGAGGTTTGGAAACGTGGCTTCGTTAAGTGAAGCATAAAAGTAATTCAGTTTAAGAGAGTTGAACTTTGCCTTTAAAACGGAGTCAGACTGAAGATCTATTAGTTCCAATTGCAGCTCCTGTGGTGCTGATTCAGGGTCTTGTGACAGGGGACAGGACACCAGCTGAAGGGAATTGTCATTTTTTTCAGCTCATTCATGTGTGAAAAAATGTCCACAGCAAACGCAAAGCCACAAAGCCAGTTCTTGTTGCTCAGCTCAGGAAATTCGTCGGATTTCCCCATTAACTCCAAAAATGTGCTAATCTCCTCTTTGAGCTCAAACACTCGTTGAAACACATTGCCCAAACTTAAACAGCAGACACGAGAGTGGTAAAATAAGTCCTGGTGATCCCCATTGGTTTCCTCCAGGAACGTAATGAACTGATGGTGCTGAAGTCCCCTTGCTCATATACAGTTAACAAGTTTTACAACTGGATTCACAACATGATTAAGCTGCAATACAGACTTGCACAGATATTCCTGATGAATGATGCAGTGATCTACCATCTACT
>NW_018128179.1:279429-279896 GCF_001952655.1 Monopterus albus | reverse complement strand
ATGAGGTTTAATGATAACATAATTTAACAATATAATTCGGACAAGATCGTCAGTCCAGATTAAAAACCCTACCCGCCCGTAGTTTGCCCATGCCTGTGTCATGTTTAGCAAATATACAACTCAGATACAGATGACAAACAAAGCGGTTACAATGACAACTGACCAGTGATTTATTCAGTCATTCATTTTCTACCGCTTAGTCCCTGAACGGGGTCACGGGGCCTAGTCGTTATCCTGCCCTGCCGTCTCTAGTGTCTTCTTCCTCTTCAGACCTCTCCTCTGGACCCCCCTGGATTTAATCTACACCACCAGCCACCGCCTCACAGGTCGATACACAGTCTCTCTTACCCAGTTTATCCCTGCTCTTCTGTCTACAGCCATCATCACCTCCACCTCGACCAGCCCAGGAGTGACCTCTGCGTCCGCAGCCCGGTACATCATCATCCACCATACCACTGACTGTTTTT
>NW_018128179.1:274864-279328 GCF_001952655.1 Monopterus albus | reverse complement strand
GCTTTTTATCTGCTCGCTCACTCTGTGTTCGAGCGCACCCTAACACTTGAGCAGCACTTGGCAACAATGGGGAGGAATAACTCCCTTTAATGGAAGAAACCTCTGACAGACCCTGGCTCTTGGTGGGCAGCCTTCTGCCTCTACCGGTTGGGGTGGGTGGATAGAGGAGTGAGAAGAGAAAAGTAAGTCCCCCAGCAGTCTAGGCCTATAGCAGCATAACTAAAGGAAGGCTCAGGGTCACCTGATCCAGCCATAACCATAAGCTTTATAAAAAAGGAAAGTCTTAAGTCTAATCTTACTGGTTGGGGTGAGTGGATAGAGGAGAGAGAAAAGACGAAAAGCAACAAGATACAACAAACAATCAAACTCTGGTCAGGTTGATGTGGCCGGTGACTGCTCCCGTTCTACTTCTGTGGACTTTAGGAACCACAAGTAAACCTGCACTCTGAGAGCGAAGGGCTCTGTTGGAATGATAAGGCTCTACGAGGTCTTTAAGATATGATGGAACCTTGTCATTAAAGGCTTTGTATGTTAGGAGAAGAATTTTAAAATCTATTCTGGATTTACAGGGAGCCAGTGGAGTGAAGCTAATATAGGAGAGATATAATATCTCTTGCTAGTTCCTGTCAGTACTCTGGCTGCAGCATCTTGGATTTACTGGAGGCTTTTTAGGAAATTATTGGGACATCCTGATGGTAAAGAGTTACAATAGCTCAGCCTGGATGTAACAAATGCATGGCCAGTTTTTCAGCATTAATTTGAGACAGGATGTTCCTGATTTTGGCGATATTGCGCAAGGGATGTGTGATTTAAAGGACATATCATGGTCAAAAATGACTCCAAGGTTCACACAGTAGTACTGGAGACCAGGGCTATGTCAACAAAAGTAACTATATGGTTAGACAGCAGATTTCTGATGTTTTTAAGCCCTAGTACAAAAACTTCAGTTTTGTCTGAATTTAGAAGTAAAAAATTAAAGGTCATCCAGGCCTTTGTCTTCAAGCCATACTTGAAATTTGTCCAAATGATCTGTTTCATCTGGGTTAATAGATATATCTGATACATTTGTGAGAGTTGTGGGAAGGAGAGTGCAAAATTTACCAATGCAGCTCAGTGTCCCTATAATGCCATTACATCTAAAAGCAATATTCCCATGATAGTTAGACCCATCATAATATGATTGCCTGGACCATGAATACTTATGTTTGCCCTGTAAGTAATCTGTAGTTCTGAGTGTGTTGTCCAGCTCCCAGTTATTCTTTTATTTATATCAATAATTTAAGATAATAAACTTAATGTTTTGGAACCAGGACCTGAAAGCAGCTGAAAAATAAAGTGTCAGATTAATATCAATTTCAATATGTCAAATATTTAATGAACATTTATTTAACCTCTAGAGTCCTGAGCTTTGGAAACCCAAGCTGTGCGGTCCTCATATGAGGACGCAGGGACTCTAGAGGTTAAGGTAAATATAAGTATTGGATGGGATCGACAGATAGTTATTATTAAAGGAATTGGAATCAGTATGGGGGCCAAAAAAGAGGATTAGGACATCTCTAGTAATAGTTTATAGACTGATTTAATGTTAAGTGTTCTTTATTCCCCACATGCTTCTGTTAGACTCTCTTAGTAAATTCAAGAGGTAAATATTTGACTCACTTCACCACAGCAGGATTTTTGGATCTGTTCCCAATGGGTCTCATCCATTCATCCATCATGACACCCGTATGTCTGTTAACCAGGACCCCCAGGAAGAACAGAATGATTGGCGGGACAATCATGATACCCAGAGAGTACAGTTTGTTGTACTGAGGAAGGCATGGGCAGTTAAAGTCGAAACTGGTGTAGAGCTTAACACTGACCAAGGCCAGGATGATACAAATCCCATTGGAGATGGACTCAGAATTGGACTGGAAATACTGTAGGACTAACTTCAGACGCTCCATAGCTTAAATATACTGTAAGTAATTTTGAGGGTAGATGTAGAAACAGCTGCTGGGCGTTTTAATTCAACTAGTGATGAAAACAGAAATAGTTCCGTTAGTAAAAATGTTTTATTTTCTTTAAAAATTAGCTTTTAAGAAGAAAATTTGTTAATTGAGTCTGATTATTTACTTTAAATACCAAATAGTTCACCCTACCTCAATAAGAACAAATCCTTTGTATAGAAATCCCTTAAATCCACAATTTAGGAGTTTCAATAACATCCTGGGAAAATAGTAGTTCTGGAGTGAGTTCTACAGTGAGAGGAGGAAGAGTCTGACAATGCATGAATACACCTGAGCAGCTGTGTGGCCACACCCTGCCCCACTGTTAAAGGATTACTGAGAAAAGAGCCACAGCCATATTTCCTGTAAGCCAGCATTATAATATTGACTAGCCTTTAACCCCTAGCAGTCCATGATGCTATTTTGGATGATTTACTAAATATATTTTTGCATAGGCATAATATAATTCTAAAAATATCCCAGTATAGTATAACATTTATTAATTATTTATGTATTTATTTTAAATAGGCATATCTTTTGGGCTTCAAATATGCACTTATGCTGCTTTCTCTTTGTTTCTTGTCTTCACATTATGAGCACTTATTTCCTTCTAAGTGGAAACCTGCCTAAAAATAGTAATATAAAGTCCAATAGAATGATAATAAAATTATCAAGGTTAGCAGGAAAATGTCATCTCTCCCCTGAGTTATTCCAGTTTCTTGAGTAAGAAAGTGTTATATTCCAGTTGCATTCTACAGTATAATCATCTTGCATGTGGTATTTTACATTAACAGGTGAAGCCATAAACATGGAATCAGGGGTGTCAGTAAGTATAAAGGAGGTCCTGGAGGCATGTCAGTTCATCACAAGGGACTGAGTTCCCAAAAAACATTTAGAACCACTGGGCCAAAGTAAGGTAAAGTTAAAAAAGGTCTTCACAGCAAACACTACAATGAAATTTTCTGTGAATATTTTAAGTACCCAAAGGATCATTCTTAGTATTTTGTTGACACCACAACCATTTATTTAACCATTAGGATCAGTATCAGATCAACATTTCCCCTTATAGACATATAATTCTAACACTAAGATTTACAGAGTATATTCATCCACTCCAGAGGACAAACTCTTTCCACTATCAGGCATGGATGTATTACTGCACAGACAATTCAATTAAATTTAGTTTTATTTGTATAGCACCAAATCACAACAAAAGTCATCTCAGGACACTTTACAAAATAAAGTCTAGACCTTACTATTATTATTATAATTATTATTGAGGAAAAACCCAACAAATCCCCCCAAGCGGGCCCCTTGGACAGGGCCTTTATTGGAACACTTCGCTCTCAGAGTGATGATGCTCTGAGTTCCTCTCCTCTCCAAGCACTTATATGCCATCATTACGCATCATTAACTGTGTCTCCTCTCTCCCGTAGTGTGTCCTCCCTCTCTCCCTGTACCTTTCTGCAGGTAGACCTGGCTCTGTAGCTCTACGTTTCTGATGAGCAGTCACCGGCCACATCAACCTGACCAGTGCTTGATTTGTTTGTTGTGTCTTGTTGCTTTTCTTCTTTTCTCTCTCCTCTATCCACTCACTCCAACCGGTAAGATTAGACTTAAGACTTTCCATTTTGATAAAGCTTATAGTTATGGCTGGACCAGGGGAACCAGAGCCTTCCATTAGTTATGCTGCTATAGGCCTAGACTGCTGGGGGGCTCCCATGATGCTTTCAGCTCTTCTCCTCTCCTCTTCTCACCTCACTCTCCATGCATCTTTATGCCACCATTACATGACATTAACTTCTCCTCTCTCTGTACTTTTTGGCAGGTATCCCTGGCTTCAGAGCTGCAGCTTTCTAATCAGAGTCAGAATCAGCTTTATTGGCCAGGTGTGTTGAACACACAAGGAATTTGACTCTGGTACAGTGGCTCTCAGTTTGTATCAATACTGTTCTTCCATAAGACAACAAGTAGACAAGTGAACAATATAAAGCTGAGAGAACAAAAAATAAAAGACTAAAGAATGTGCAAACAAGAAAAGGGAATATGCATTAGGAAAATAAAAATAACTAGAGAAATGCATTTTCTGAAGAAAATGCGTATGGATGCTGAGTGTTGAAAGAGCGCCCTGAAAATGTTGAATATTTTGACACCTGAATGGTTTTTCTAGCCAAAATTATGCAGAAGTAGAATTTTCCCATTCATCTGAATGGGGCAAGATTTTCAAAATAAAGCCCATTGGTAGCCTTCGATAAGTGAATTTTTGTCCTTTATACATAAAGGCAAACATATCTTGTGAATCTCTATGTAGCAGCACTGAGAAAAATGCATTTGCAAGATGAATGCATGTGAAAAACTTGTGTTCAGAGCTTATTGCATTCAACATGGTGTATGGATTTGGCGTGGCATAATTAGTCGGAACCACAAGTTTATTTACAGCTCTGAGATCATGAACCATCCTGTAATCAGGTTTTCC
>NW_018128179.1:263932-272601 GCF_001952655.1 Monopterus albus | reverse complement strand
CAGTTTGGAGGTGGAAGATACCTGAGCGTGTAATGTTAATTTTTACCTGTGTTCATGGAATAAATCAGCACTGTTTTGTAGTTACTTGGAGTGCCTCGTCTCTCAGAGTCCGTATGGTAAAAAGTACCGGGTACAACAGATCCTTTGAATAAATCAGCACTGTTTTGAAGTTGTCTCGTCTCTCAGAGTTAGCAATGGTAAGAATAACCGAAAGTCCTTCAGTATACTAATGCTAGGAATGCGTACACTTCCGCCCCTCCCCCTCTGACCACAGACTGCCTTGTCTGTGATTTGAGTGAGGGGGTTATCTGTTCCCGACTTTCTCTGGAATGCTTGTACTGTCTTGTTTTTTGGGTATTCTCAAATTGTTTTTTAAAATTCTTGATTTGTTCTTAAGAGATCCATGTTGTGTTTGCTGTTGTGAAATGCTTGTACTGTCTTGTTTTTGGGTATTCTCGATTTGTTTTTTAAGACGCACCGCACGGAGTGGTAGCGAGTTCCAGTAGCTCTGTCCTCTTTTGTGGTTCTTTCTTTCCGTGCTTTCTGAATTTCTCTATCAAGATCGGTGTGTGGTATCTGTCCTTATGGTGTCTTGGTGCTTGCTCTCTGTTGTTTTTGTTTCTTGCTGCTGCTGGAACACTGGAATTTCCCCACTGTGGGATCAATAAAGTTCTACCCTACCCTACCCCCCTACCCTACAGTTATACAGTAGAATGTTTTTGGCATCATGGCATTAGGAACTAATGCAATTCAAAGGCCACTGTCAAAAAGCTTTTCTGCTCAGTATTACAAATCAGAACCTGATAGGACAATTTTTTAAAATTAAATTCTTGGAAAAAACAAGACAACGCTACCAAATCATAGTTTATTTATATAAAAAGACATGAAAGAACATGTACGTTTCAGCTAGGTCAATTCTTTGATTACAACATAGTCAAAAATAACTTGTTTTGAATGACCAAACAAAAGGGGCTATCCCAACCAGGTCACTTTACCAGAGCTGTCTTGTTAAACAGATACATGTTACCAGAGGACAGTCTGAATGAAGGTAGAAGAGGACTGAATGAAGATGTTAGGTCCTATGACAGTCTCAATTTCACAGACAGGGACAAAATGATCTCAGGAATCTCAGCAAACCGATTTTTTTAAATATCTTTTGCCATGAAAATGATCAAAATGTCATGGTCAGCATTCAAATATCCCAGTGTCAGTAAATCTTCAAGAGGAGAAAAAAAGATGGTACAGTGACCGTTCAACAACCGAAATAGTACAAGAAAAAAAGCTCCTTAAACAGAACTATCAAGCCAGTCAACATAAAAGACAAAAGTAGACTATTCAAAATCTACTAACAGCAGTTTCAGTCGCTACTTTGAGTGTCAGCAGCTGCAAGGCATCTGGATACAGGTTTTTCTTCTTTTTTTCAGAAGGGCTGTGATCAGAAGCTCATATCTGAATATTTCAAGTGTTCTCAGGCAAGTGTGATCTCTGATGACTCTTTGGCATCGATCACTCTGAAAACTCCCACCTTCTCTTTTTCAAGACTCCCCTTTTCTTTTTCTGAAAATACAAATAAGACTCGACTTCACCTCAGTAGTTAAAACAGACAGCCATTAATGGTTTACACATAAAAGGTTCACAATTCATACATGCATGCAGGCCTCAAAGTATATTTAACTTTAGTGTGTACTGTAACGTTGTATCAAGAAACTGAACTTTAACCCTAATGTAACCTACACATTGCAGATAAGGTGCAGTTAATCAGAAAGTCTGACGCTTACCCAAAGTAAATGGGATGTTGTTCCTTAAAGATAATTCTACCACTTTTGAAACTTTTTTGTACAGAGCTGGCAGCAGTAAATCCTATGCTGTGTTCACACATGAACTCTGGGCAATGTCCACAGAATCAGGTCTGAACTTGGTCCAGAGTTGCCCTTTCACACATGTAGCACACAATAGAAAATAGTTCTCTGCTACTGGAAAGTTGTATTTTTGTTGGCATCTTCATTGTAAATGACTGTTTTTCTTTACCACTGCATGTTTGTCGTTTTCTGGTTTCTCACCAGTCATAATACAGCGTCATCAACATAACCCACTATCTTGCTGAATACTCCACAGACTATGCTGCTGTTTTCACTCAGATTTTGTACTAGGGAGCTGGCAGCTTAATATCAGACCCAACTGACTCAGACATTTGCGTTCTCTGGGTAATGTCCAGATAATTTCAGGGTACCAGTACATGTCTGAAAATGGCTTTAGTCTGATTCCTCCAGAACTGCATGCATATTTCAACCTGAGGAAGCAGAGCCTATATTAGTTTGACACAAAAATGGCACTGACTACGGGACAGTTCACTCTAGGTGCTTTAGGAGCAAACAGTTCTAGAGACTACCTCACTGGGGAGCTCCCCCAAAGAACTACGTTCCTTCACAGGTTTTTTCTATTTGCAATTGTACCGCCAGTCGTAATTGAACACTAAGCCAGCCAACAAGTTCACAACGATGACGTTACATTAGCAGTGCTTTTTTTTTTTTTTTTTTTTTTTAAAGATGTTGCTAACGTTAATTACATAAGAACCCACTAATTTTCTAGAGGCATTTTTGTTGGACTGAAGCTCCCCATGGCACTACTCATGGCTGTTAATCACGGTTTTTTTGTTTTTAATCACAGCAGTGCTGCAGTCAATGTACATGTAAATCAGTCATTGTTCCTATTGTGCTTTGAGAGCACCTCCTAGAGTATGAGCTAAAAAAGCCCCTCAAAATGGTGTTAAAAGAACTATTATTGTGCTCAGTTCCTGTGGTGAGCACACACAAAAAAGGGGGTACCATGTCCAATAGTTTTATGACCTATAAAAAAAAGTTCCTCCAGTCCGAAAGTGGCTTCTGATGGCCTTTTAGCATAGATTTTTGTGCATCTCTGGCTTTTTGATGGTGGATCAATACATAAAGACATGACTCTTTGCTGGAATGGCCATGGCTTTTGGTTCCCTATTTAAGTACCGGTAGTTAATGTTAATGTTCATGTTGTTGGCTGTCAGTGGGGATGCCTAAATAACTGAGAACTGCAGAGGTGTGTGTCTCCTCACCTAACAAGTCACTGCGATCCAGCAAAATCTTCAGGTCCTTGTCACTGATCACCTTTCCCCTTGTTGCTTTCATCTCTCTGAGTGGGATGAAAGTTACAGCCAAGTGTTATTATCCACTTATTTGAAGTTCATTGGCCCATTTTTAGTTGTTCTTTACAGTCAAACATGTCAACTTGTAGGAGATCATTTCTTACTTCTCAATGCCTCTTGTTTTAAGCAGTTCCATAAGCTCATCCAAGTCAATGCAGCTTTTACTTTGGTTCAGTTCTGTTTTCCCACCTTTGAACTTATCTGTAGAGGAAAGCAGCAAAAGAAAAGAAACAATGATCAACAGCTTTGGAAAATATTTCAGAAACATCCTCGGTCCAATGATTTCCATTCAAAATGCGATAAGACTAACTGCATTACAGGAAATACTGATCTATTGCTGCAGTGCATGGGGTGGGGTGCAGGGGCCTTGTACATGTGTGTGTCCCATTAATGTGAAGTCACTCACTCTTGTGGATGACCATCTGCTCCAGCTTCCTCTTGGCTGAGGCTCTGTCCAGGATTTTCTGGTCGATAGTGTTGGCTGTGACCAAGCGGTACACCACCACTGGTTTGGTTTGGCCAATGCGGTGACAGCGGTCCTGAGCCTGCAAGTCTGCCTGGGGGTTCTGAAAGTGTTAGGTTATTTCTTAGTTAGATAGATATTCAGAGATTTGTTGTCTAGAAATGTTTAGTGGAGACAGGATGTCTAGCTCAGGCTGTTAACTGCTCAGTTTAATTTCATGTGCTTGCAGACTGCATGTAGGCCAAGGCTGCAGGCAAAGAGTTGTTAGTATTAACTGTAATGCTAATCTTAATATTTGTCTTAATGTGAAATGTCATGTCAAATTGTTCTAGATACACACCACAAAACAACAGCCACACACCTAGACTTTTCCTCATGTTTTGACTAACGTTATGGTCAGCTGCAAGCTGGCATATCAGGTGACGTCACGGTTTGACGTTCCTGCGTAGTATGGGGCTAGCCCAAAATGATTAAAATTATATAGGTTTCTTGGTCCAGGGTCTTTCATCTTCCAAGCTGCCTGCGCGCGGGTTGGTGGTGGGAGAGATCTGGACGTGTAATGTTAATTTTACCTGTGATCCTCTGAATAAACCAGTACGGTTATTTTTTATAAAATCTAAAGTGGTATACTTAGTCTCTTTGTGAGTTCCTGGTTTAAAAGAGCCGGAAGAGGCTTTGTAGAAAAACAGAAGCTTATAAAAGGAAAAGGAAACATTACCACCAGGGCAGCATATCAAGTATTTTAGTAATCAAGCATTCTACTGATTAGTCCATCGACTAATCACATAACAAAATTATGCTTTATTAATCAGCAATAGCAAATATACAAAGGACATTAGGCAAAACTAGTTCATTAGAAAATTTGTTTCCTTTTTTTAGAAAAATAAACATTTTTATTGATTAAACTGCACACAATAACATCTGTCAAATTTAAACCCATTTAGTGCATTTAAAGCAGCACTACATAACATTTTCCCATTAAAATAACAGCTCTGAAATTGTCACGGTAGACTGACTGCTAATAAGGTGAATGGCATTTGGGCTACTGTCACTGTGTCTGAATTGTCTGCACTATGTAACTTTAGATCACTGTCCTTGAGACTTCTTGAGAGAACCAGACCTTTCTGCTATGTCAATTCTTCACACACACGGAGTCAAATGCCTGGGCCTTTAGTGCGTTTTGATATGTTTTTCAGATGGGAAATAACCACTTAGATTATGAATATGAGGTCAATCTATCCAGGTATTGCCAATTTGCTCTGATGTTTTCCAAGCTGTGGGGACTCGCTAGTAGACCAAGGTAATGCACATTAGCAGGCAGTTGCATCTCATTCAGAGCAAACCTGTCAGCAAGGATACTGGTGTTCCAGTTGCACATTGAGTGTACTATATCCTCCCATCCTCAGGAGTAGGGGTGGGAACATTTGCAAGCTTTCATAAAAGCGTACTTGCTGATTTTTGACAGTGTGTACACTTTTTCCCCATGTGGTAGCCCACACAAGGGCAAAAACAACAGATCCTGTTGAGATTGTGGTAAAGTCGGAAGGATTCCAACAACAAGCTTAGGTGTACAAGGGCAATGACAACAGATCCTGTTGAGACTGTGGTAAAGTCGGAAGGATTCCAACAACAAGGTTAGGTGTTAGGTTAAGTTTTAGGGTCAGGGTTAGGCAAGCTCAGGAAGTTCAACCTGCCCCAGGAGCTGCTGATACAGTTCTACAGAGGAATCATCGAATCTGTTCTCTGCACCTCCATCACTGTCTGGTTTGGCTCAGCAACCAAACAGGACAAGTACAGACTTCAGCAGACAGTCAGGACTGCAGAAAAGGTCATTGGTGTGAGCCTGCCCTCCACAGAGGACCTGTACACCGCATGGGTCAAAAGGATGGCGGAGAGGATCACTGCTGATGTTAATACTGTTTGTTGATGTTAATACTGCTATTTTGTTATATTACACAGCCTTATGCTGGTTTACTGTTTTGAACATTGAAAGCCAATGTACCAGAGTCAAATTCCTTGTGTGTCTGTCACACCTGGCCAATAAAGCCGATTCTGAAGTAGTGGTTATGGTTAATGTTAGAATAAGTCTACAGGAAATGAATGTAAGTCAATGTAAAGTCCCCACAAGTAATGAAAACAGTGTGTGTGTGTGGCATGATATTTTAATATTTAATTGCTAGACTTATACTGCGGATAACTGTAATCCAGTTCATCCTAGAAAAAAAAAAAAAAAGAGCATTTCAGATATCTGCAACATTATTCTTCCTAGGACAAATGACATAATTTTTGCTATCCATATCTCAAAATTTTTCATTTGTCCTCGGAAGAATGATGTTGTGAATCATAGTAATTACATGAATGAAAACCAGGATTTCATACACAGCATAATTTTGCTTTCTGTAATTATTTTCTTGACAAAATGTATATAGTTCTTTTGAGGGCAACATAACTAACCACCATATTGATTCACACTTTTATCCACCCATTACATATCACCATAATAAACATTAATTTTTTTGCTGTACTAGCTTTAATTTCAAATAGCAGTAATACAGATTTACATTAAATGCTAAACTTAAAGTTACTGGCTTCAGTCAGGTCCACTCTGTGGACTGAATTAGTGATGTGTTCATTTTAAACAAATCTTTCCCATGACTCAAGAACATTGGGTCGTCTCGGGGAGTTCGCCGTTCATTTTGTGTTGATCGCGCATGCGCAACATCGCATTAGATTAGTACACCTTTTGAGTCCTCGGTTTCAAGTCGTTCGTTTTTGTAACATGACATGACCACTTTGTTGGATACAGAAATTAGTTAATTTTCAACCGTCCTTAGTTTTTTTTTTACTTACTGTTAGGTGATGCATTTATTTTTATTATAAAATAGCTTTTTATTTCCTACAGACTATAATTTTGTGAATATCTGTCAATATGGTTCTTTTCCATAACACTGAATGTTTTAATAAAGAGTTGGTTAATGCTTTTAAACTTCATCAGGGAAAAGCTTTCTGTATACTATACAGAAGATGGCACTGCACTGCACGGCATAGCTTAGGATGTTACGTGACAAAAGACCAAACGAATTTGACCCAAAATATCCGGAGGTGAGGTGATGAAGCAACAGACTGCATAGCCTCAAGACACAGGTACAATATTACTTATAATATGAACTTGGCTGCATTACAGTTCTTTCTAATTTGAAACGTGATCAATATGTGCGTAAGTAGATGGGGAATTAAGATGTAACATAACACATTTAACATTTTAATTACATTCTGAAGTGAATGAAATGACTCAAAAAAAGATTCATTCATTTTGCTGAACGAGATTCAAAGAACCGAATCAGTAAAATGATCTGAACTTCCCATCACTAGACTGGATGCGCAGACTGGATACATTCTGCTGAGATGCTGATACATTGATGTTGTACTAATGTAGTAGGATAGTTTGGTTTTACAGCTTAAAGTGATCCCAAACTTTGGACACTTTCATTTTCTCTAGTGGGTCGCTTGCTATTTTCTCTGTCATTCTTCGTTTTTGGTCTGTGTCTACCACACTGTGTGACATTAATAATGATACTTGTGAACCACACTGAACTGTATACATATTATGAGATTAAACAAAGCTTCAATGCAAAGATTTTGCATCTTTAATTTTCAGTAATCGAGTTACTTGAGGAATCGTTTCAGTCCTAGTTATCACACTCAGACTAAACACAAAACATACACAAACCAGAATTTCTGCTTCATAGTTTTATGCCTTTTCCAACTAGTCAAATTCACAGGAATGGGATGGACATAAAGTCACTGTGACCTTGATTTTTGGCTACCAAAATCTAATTAGTTTATTCTTGAGTCCAAGTGGACACCTGTACCAAATTTGAAGAAATTCCCTCCAGGTATTCCTGAGATATCACGTTCACGAGAATGGGCCGGTCAGGCTTATGGACGGAAACAATACCTCCATCACGGCGGCAAAAACACAATGCTAACAGTGGCTATTATGCATGATTTTTAACCTGCACCCACCCAATCACTGTCAAAGATGATGACAGTATCAGCAGCTGTGAGGTTGATCCCAAGTCCTCCTGCTCTGGTGCTCAGCAAAAACAAGAACACGTCTGGATCTTTGGAAAACTTGGTCATCTGAGGGAGACAAAGAGTGGGATGGACAGGTTGTAGTTATAACAAATAAGGAAATTACTGAAACACTCAGCTTTCTTAAATTGGTGTGCAAGAAAGATATTAGGCAAACACAGAAAAGTAAGAATGGCATGATGGTGGTTCAGGCTGGCACTGTGATTGTGTTAAAATCATTTTTTATAATTGAACTGTTCAACATATGGATAAACACCTAGCCCTATGTATTTCAAAGTCAAAGTGTTTGTCATATGCACACTTAGAGAAGACGTGTTTCCCTGTACAATGAAATTCTTACTTTGCCGTCCACATGAATGCCACAAAAATACAAATGAAATATAAAGTAGATAAATAAGTAACACAAAATCTAAGGCACTTTAGGCAGCAAATGCAGAAATATAGTAGAAAAAATATTTAAGAATATAATAGAATGTATGCTGCATGGGAGCAGCATGTGCAGCAGTCAGTCAATGAGCAATTATGCATGTGCAAACAGAATGTAAACAGTACATCACGTATTTCCTGGTAATAAACTCCTCAGCTGTTTAGGAGTCTGATGGTAGAGGCAAAGAAAGAGTTTTTCAGTCTAGAGGTCCTGCATTTCACACTCCGGCCAGAGTGTAGGAAGGTGAATAGTCCATGCTGGAGGTGGGTGGGATCTTTGAGGATGGAGGCAGCTTTCCTACGCACCCTGCGGTGGTAAATGCTCTGCAGAGAGGGCAGTGGAGTTCTGGTGATCTTCTCCACAGTCTTTACCACTCTCTGCAGGCACTTGCAGTCCATAGCAGTAGTGCTGCCGTACCAGACAGTGATGCAGCTGGTCAAGATGCTCTCAATGATGCAGCTGTAGAAGTTGCAAAGGATCCTAGGCGACATGCCAAACCTCCTCAGCCT
>NW_018128179.1:256934-263149 GCF_001952655.1 Monopterus albus | reverse complement strand
TTCAGGCAGGTGACCGGGCTCTTCTTGGGAAGGGGGACAATGGTTGTGGTCTTAAAGCAGGTGGGAACGATGCTCTGGCTGAGGGAGAGGTTGAAGATGGTGGTGAGAACATCAGCCAGCTCGCTGGCACATGCCCTGAGAGTCCTCCCAGGGATGTTGTCCGGTCCTGCTGCTTTGCGGGGGTTGATCTTCCTCAGGACTGTGCGTACCTGGCCTGATAAGACAGTTAGTGGTGCGGAGTTGGGGGGCTGGGTGGTCTCGGTGTGTGTGTGTGCCTCCTCTCTGTGCTGCGGCTGGAGGGCTCAAAGTGGGTGTAGAAGGTGTTGAGGTCATCTGGCAGGCTGTCTGTGGAGCTGATGATGCTGGTGGTGGTCCTGTAGTCTGTGATGTGCTGCAGGCCTTGCCACATCCGTCCAGAGTCAGCAGTAGAATAGAAGCCATTCAGCTTCTGTCTGTACTGCCTCTCGGCCGATGTGATGGCTTTCCTCAGTCTGTACTTTGCAGCTTTGTACTCCGTCTCATCGCCTGATCTGAATGCGTGAGAGCGAGCACGCAGCATGTGGCGTACCTGACTGTTTATCCAGGGCTTCTGGTTGGGAAACCTCCAGACTTGTATGGTGGGCACAATGTTGTCAATACAGGTCACATACTCAGCATAACCCTGTACGCTGACAGAAAACTCCTCCGTGTGGCTGCAGCTTTAAACACATCCCAGTCTGTCTGGGCTATCCGGTCACACACTCAGCATAATCCTGTACACTGACAGAAAAGCCCTATGAGGTGGCTGCAGCTTTAAACACATCCCACTCTGTCTGGGCGAAACAGTCCTGCTGAGTGCCTTCAGTCTCTGGGGTCCAGAGTTTAATTTGTTTGGTGACACGGTTTGTTTGTTTCAGTCTTTGTCTCTAAGCTGGATACAGAAACAAAGAAATATGGTCCAAGCATCCAAGGTGAGGGTGGGGTGCGGCTCTGTATGCATCAGGTATGTTTCTGTAAACATGATCCAGATTGTTCTTGCCCCGGGTGGGAATGTTCACATGTTGGTAATGTTTGGGAAGTACAGTCCTTAGATTGCAGTGGTTAAAGTCGCCTGCAGCAATAAATACAACATCGGGGTGAGCAAGTCTCTAGCGCGTTGATGACATCATAAGGTTTGCTGAGAGCCGCAGAGGGATTAGCTCTTGGGCTAACATACACAGCAGCTGAAAACACAGCACTATGCTCTCTGGCTAGATAGCAGGGCCGGCATTTCAGCAATAAAAACTCTACGTCTGACGAACAGTGCTTATAAACAATCCATACATCTCTGCACCATGAGTTATTAATAAACACACACACAACCACCTCCCTTTACCTTCCCTGAAGCAGCAGTGCGATCACTTTGATGTACAGAATGTGTTTGTAGCTGAATCGCTGAGTCTGGAACTCTGTCAGAAAGCCAGGTCTCGGTGAAAACTAGAGCACAGCATTCTCTGATTTCCCGTTGTGTTGTAATCCTAGCCTTTAGCTCATCCAGTTTGTTTTCCAGAGACTGTGCGTTAGCTAGGAAGAGGCTGGGTAATGGCGGTTGGGTAGCGCAAGCTTTTAGCCTAGCATGGAGTCCCCCTCGCCTGCCCGTCTCCGGGTTGCTCTCTTGATTTCAGCTTGCTCGCTTGTGCCTGGTGCTCTGGGGACTCCCTGAGGACGGTGTTGGCTGTCCTCGCCATTGTTGTTGCAAACAATGAGTTGTAGCTCCAGTGGTATGAAACCAGTAAATTCCCAGTGGCTTCGTGAGTTGGCGATATCCAGCAATGCCTGTCTGTTGTATGTTAGCAGTGCATGACATTTGTATACCGCAGTAAAAGAAAAAAAAAAACACACAACAAAGAAGAAAACATTCAAGAGTGGGACGCACAAACACGTTTGCCTCGGTGGGCGCCATGTTGTATGTATTTTAGGTATTATACATAAAAACTCAGCAGATGTGAGGTTACAGTCAACTATGGTGCTGACTGGCCCTGCTGAAAGGATGCACAATTATTGAGAAACCATGCAAATCAGTCACACTGTCATTCTTTGAGCACTGGATCAAACCCATGCTCATTATAGCAACTTATTGTATGAGCAAGTTGTATTCAGACTCTCAGAATGCTGGGATGTGTTCTTTCTTTGACATCGAGTCCTTTCTTTGAGTGTCAGACAATCAGAATCAGAATAATAGCTATTAACTTATCTCATGTCACACCTATCATGTACAATTACTGTATTCTGGTACAGAAAAGTCTGATAAAACCAGCTGTCAATACATACATTTATTTACTATGTATTTACTTTTGATTGCATGCTTGTTCTCATATGTAAACTCCAGCCTCGTTCATTGTTGTTTGCATTATTTATCTATAGAGCTAGAGGTGTTAAGGATCTAATGGGTGTTTAACAGTTACAAATGTAATAGATTACATGATACAAATATAAATTATGAAAAAACAAAAGAAACACTTAATTCCACTGAAGCAGTTTTGCTACTTGTGTCAGAGTGAGCTAAATACACTCATAGCCATCCACAGTAACAGAGTCAAAATGCCCAGGACACATCATCAACAGCAAAGCATTTCTGCACAGTCTTCTTCAGCTTTCTGTTTAAAACTCACATTTTCATCTCTGTCAGAGTAGGACATGCTGCCATCTAGTCGACTGTACTGGAAGCCCCGCAGGTAGCAATAATCCATCAAAATATCCAAAATAGATGTCATCTGACTGAAGATCAGAACCTAGATCATAAGAAGTAATCATACACACAAGTCAGAAATATGTTGGCACAAAATAAACTAAAGGTAATAAAAGTATGGCAACAGCAGCTCTGCATCAAATTGATATTGAAACAAATCCTTTCACACTGACCATTAACTGAAACATGAATGACTGCACTAATACGTTCTAACGTCCTTTACTGGAGACTTCAGATGACCATAAACAAGTCTGTGATACAACAATTGTATATCAATGTTGAAAAATATGCAGGTGATACTAAAGCTTGTCTCACTCTAGTGAAGCACATGGTTTCAACCCACTGCAGTGGAGCTTGTGTCAAATGAACCACTTGACAAATTATGTCTGAAACTTCACAAAGAGTTTCATTCCCAGTTTTGAATTTTTTTTAATCTTAACTATATGATAGGAACATTTAAGTTTTATTTGGGTAATTGGTCACAGCTGAGAGGAGCAGATGAAGTTTGATGGAAAAGCTGATGTTATATTGTTGTCATATTTATTATATTCCACAGAAGAAATAAATTTGCATAGTTATTTTTTCATGATCCTGTGTCTGATCAATACTAACAGTTTGTCAGAAAAGAAGCTGACTGTTTACACTGCACTTGTACTGGATTCAGACCCTTTCAAGTTTTAGTCAACTTTCAGACTCATCTTAAAAGTGATTACATTTCATTTTTTCTCATCAATCTACACACAATACTTAATAATGAAAGTGAAAACAGGTTTTTGGAGCATTTGTAAATGTATTTAAAAAAAAAGAAAAAAAAAAAAAATCAAATTTACCCAAGTAGTCAGGTTCTTTACCTGGTACTTGGTTTTAGCACCTTTGGCACCTGAAACCATTTTAAGTGAGTCTGAAACATAAAATGCGGAAAATATCCATCCATCCAAAGCAGACGCTTTATCCGAGGCCAGGTCGTGGGGGCAGTAGTCTGAGCAGAGCCTCCCAGACTTCCCTCTCCCCACACACTTCCTCGACCCCCTCATGTGGCCACCCTCCCAGGCTAGTCTCTCCAACGTGTTCTGGGTCCGTCCAGAGGCCTTCTCCCGGAGAAACATGGCCGGAATTACCACCCCAGGGAGGCGTCCAGGGGGCATCCTAAACGGGTGCCCGAGCCACCTCAACTGGTTCTGCTCAACGTGGAGGAGCAGCGGCTCTACTCCAAGCTCCTCACGGGTGACTGAGCTCCGTACCCTATCCCTAAGGGTGTGCCCAGCCACTCTCCGGAGGAAACTAATTTCTACTGCTTGTATTCTTTCGGACATGATCCAAAGTTCATGGCCATAGGTGAGGGTAGGAACGTAGATCGACCGGTAAATCGGAGCTTCACCTTACAACTCAGCTCCTTTTTCACCACAACGGACCGATACAGAGACTGCATTACTGCCGCACCTGTCAACCTGCCGCTCCATTTTTTTCCCTCACTCGTGAACAAGACCCCGAGATACTTAAACTCCTCCACTTGAGGGAGCGACTCGCTGTGGAAAATATATATAGGCTAAATAACATGCTAAAAACAACAAAAATGTAAACTATTATAATACTGTGGAAATGCATGTGTTTTTAGATTTTATATATACACACACATTTTTAAATAACCTGTAAGCAAAAGTCTGTCCCAGACATTTGTACATGCCACAATTAGTGGTGTTTTTTGTTATTGTCTGTTTGCTGCAGGGTGAGCATTTATTAAGAGTAAAATGAACTGTGATCCCAACCCAGCAGGGCTACAATGCATATTATTTAGTTTCAGTGACTTAATCTTCATTATTTTGATTACATATAACATACAGTGGCAAGAAAAAGTATGTGAACCTTTTGAAATTTCATGGTTTTCTGCATTAATTTGTCATAAAATGTGATCTGATCTTTAACTAAGTCAAGAGTACTGTCAAATATAATGTGCCTAAAATGACAACACACACAAAAAAAAAATCTGATCTTTCATGTCCCTATTGAAGACACTCATTCAACATTCAACGTGGTAGAGGAAAAAGTAAGTGAATCCCTGAAACTAATAACTGGTTGATCCCCCCTTGGCAGCAATAACCTCAACCAGGCACTTCCTGCAGCTGTGGATCAGACCTGCACATTGTTGAGGAGGACTTTTAGCCCATTCTTCCTGACAGAACTGCTTTAGCTCCATCATATTCTCTGGATGTCTCCCATGTATGACTCTCTTCAAGTCATTCCATAGCATCTCTATTAAGCATCTCTATTCCAAAAGGCAGATTTTGTTTTTCTGAGGCCATTCTGTTGTGGACTTGCTCCGGTGTTTTGGGTCATTGTCCTGTTGCATCACCCAACGTCTACAGAGTTTCAGCTGATGTAGACATTCTCACATTATCCTGAAGAATTTTGATACACTTGGGAATTCATCTTCCCCTCAATGATTGATCGCAAGCTGGCCAGGCCCTGATGCAGCAAAGCAGGCCCAAATCATGTTTCCTCTACCATACTTTACGGTTGTGATGTTTTCATGATGATATGCAGTGCCCTTTTTACGCCAGATGTAGTGCTGCTTGTTCTTTCCAAATAGTTCAATCCTAGTTTCATCAGTCCACAAAACATTTTGCCAATACCGCTGTGGAGTGTCGATGTTCTCTTTCACAAACTTCAGGCATGCAGCAGTGTTCTTTTTAGTAAGCAGCAGCTTCCTTCATGGTGTCCTGCCATAGACACCCTGCTTGTTCAATGTTTTACGTACTGTAGACTCATGAAGATAGATGTTACCCAGTTCCAATGATGCCTTCAAATCTTTGGCTGTCGCTCGAGGTTGTTTCTTTACCTTACTGATGAGTCTTCGTTGTGCACTTGGGGCCATTTTGACTGGGAGCCCACTTCTTGGTAGAGTAGTCACAGTCCCAAAGTGTCTCAATTTTTAGATCGTTTGCCCAACTATAGACTAGATTTTTAAAGTCTTTGAAATCACTTTAACTCTTTCCATCTTTATGTATATAAACAATTCTTGATCGTAGATCCTTTGAAAACTCTTTTTGGCAAGGCATGGCTCACATAAGCATATTCTTCTTGTGTGGAGCAAACTCAAAAGGTTTGAGTGGTTTTTATCAGTCAAAGTAGCTTGAGCCCACACCTCCAGACTAATTTTCTTAACAAGACTGCAGGTATGCTAACACCTGACTCCAGTTAGGTTTTTGAGATCAAGGGTTGACATACTTTTTCCACTAGCATTAGGGGGTTTTTATGGTTGTTCTCAATAATGACATGAAAGATCTGAATCTTTTTTGTGTTATTATATTTTAGAAACACTATATTTGTCAATAGTCTTGACTTAGATGAAGATCAGGCTACAGGCCAGTGGCACTCACCCCAATCATTATGAAGTGCTTTGAGAGAGTGGTGCTGGCTTACATTCAGAACAGTATACCGGACCCCCTGGACCCCCTGCAGTATGCCTACCGGACCAACATGGCCACCTCAGACGCCATTGCGGCTGCAC